>NW_017731419.1:2927597-2932588 GCF_001890085.2 Hipposideros armiger | reverse complement strand
AGAGAGAGAGAGAGAGTGTGTGTGTGTGTGTGTGGTGTGTACAGAAATATACACTATATGGTGATAGTATACTATAGTTGTGTTTTTTATTAGTTCTCATTTGTAGATACACACTGAAATACCTGTGGTTGAAATGATATGTTGGGACTTGCTTCATACAATCGGGGAGGAGTAGATGTGTAGATGAAACCAGGCTGACCATGAGTTGTTGACTGTTGAAGCTGAGTGATGCAGACATGACTGCTCATTATCATTTTGCATGTGTTTGAAATGTTCCATAAGTTTAGAATATATACAGAGGGTGCCAAAAACCATGTGTACACATTTTAAGAAAGGAAAACTGCATTGAAATTGTAATATTCAATATATACCGATAACAAAAGATGAGTACAAGTCACGTTTTACTTCAGCCAATTACAATAGGTGCTCAAAGTGGTTCCCATCAGCGTCCACACTTCTGATTACAGTGAACTACTGCTTGAGCAACGTTGACCAATGTGTCCATTTGTAAACATTTTTTTGACACCCCCGGTATATATATATATATATATATATATATATATATATATCATCATTTAGCCATATAATCCAGGTGATAGAGCAAACATTTTTATTTTTACTTTACATTTCTACCATTTATATGTATATGAAAAGCTTTAGCATATGATGCAAATTAAGCAGAACTAAACTACCTGACAATATCTAAAGCCATGTTAGTGGATTATTGAGTAGGGCCAGTGTTTCTTTCTGGTTTGCTAAAATTTCTAATACCAAGTCCTCTTTAACAGAGAATAAAAGACCCAGTTTAGGAGAGCTTCAAAATTAGGATATTTATAACAATCTTCTTCAAGATTTAGGCCTGGGTTCTAATCCTTGCTCTGGCCTTATTAGCTCTATAAAATGAGAAAGCTACTGAACCTCAAGTTTCTCTTCTAAGAAATGAGGTTAATCTAGGACAGCGGTCGGCAAACTGCAGCTTGTGAGCTGCATGCAGCTCTTTGGGTACGTATATGTGGCTCTGAAGTAAAATTGAAAATGAAAACTATCCTAGTTTCATTTATAAAATTTTTAAAGGCTATTATTCACATAATGGTGATTTCATGTGTTTTATGGCTCTCAAATAATTTTTAAATTGTTGTGAGGGACAGAATTGGCTCTTCCGTCTCAAACATTTGCCAACCCCTGGGTGAGGAGATACCTAAGATCCCGAGAGCCCTTCTGTATCTCAAAACTCTGTTTTTGTTAGTCAACTCCATGGAGCTTCTGTAAGCAAAACCCAGACTATGAGAAACTATTCAGAATAAAAATTGTAAGAAAAAAAGGGGAGAAACCTATATTTTAAAGGATTCTTAAGAGACATCAATCAACCAGGGATCTTATTTAGTTATAGATTTAAACAAATAAAGACTATTAAAAAAAAATCAGTGGCACAATCGGGGAGGATATTTGGGCACTAACTAGATATTTCACATTAATGAATTGATTTTTTTTCTCTAAGTAGGTTCCATTTATTTTCTTCATGCTTTCCTTTTTGTAACCATTACCTTTTAGATATGAGATTTAAAAAATACTAATGAAATAATATGTCGTCTGGATTCTGGATCTAAATAATTCAAGAACAAGGGGAGATGGAAAAGGCTGAAAGGATTAAGGGTATGGGGATTGGCCAAGTTCATTACCCTGAAGCTGCATGGTGGGTACATGGGTACATGAAATAATTCTCTACTTGTGTGTATAAAACTTGCCACACTAAGTTTAAAAATTCTGTATTTCTATTGCTTCTCTAAACAAGACAGGAAACACAAGTGTTTTCTACCAAGGTAAGAGCAAGTGAAATTGCAAACATTGTGCTGGTACCCGTTTAGTTAGAGCTCGGAGGGAATCAGTAAGAAATTAAGCCATTAAAATTAAGGAAACAGAATGATAAGTGTCTAGAGTTATACTTCCATATATAAATGTGAATTCTGACAATGGTCTGACAACTCCAAACAAATATCAATAGACAAAATGTGGGATTGCACCAAAACCAATACATTCTCAGGCCGCTGCAAACACAATCACGTAGCACTTTATTAAAATCCTTTTAATAAAGGATTTCCTGAGGTTCTGATTAGCTGCCTCCCCGCCTCAAAAAGGTGTTAGGCCAGTGTTGGGAGGATGGGAGGCAGATGGCTGAGGAAGGGTAGGACTGAGCTAATCCCCTTTTCATGGTGTTTCTTTAAAACAAAACAAAACAAAACAAAACACTTAAGTTTTACACAGAAACATTAATAAATAAAGTTCTCTTCCCACTGTAAAAAAAAGAGAAATTCTCAGGCCTAACTCCTGGAGAGACTCTGATTTAGTTATCTGGAGGAGACCATAAAATATCTATTAAGGAAAAAAAATTTTAAAAAGCAAAAAAAACCCTGAAAAATTCTGATGTATAACCAAGGTTCAAAATCATTCCCTTAAGACAGCGGTTCTCAACCTTTCACAGGGGTCGCCTAAGACCATCGGAAAACACATATTTTCGATGGTCTTAGGAACTGAGACATCGCTCCTCTATCCGTCTTCAGACCCACATAGAGATACGTCCACATACCAAAGGGGTCGCAACCCACAGGTTGAGAACCGCTGCCTTAAGAGATAATTAGACAGACACAGGTGAGTTTTCAGAATACGTGTTTTAAAATATACTAATACCCACTTTTTATTAGCATATGAATGACAAAATTCATCAAATTATTCATAGTTCGTTAATAGTGACTATTTCCAAAAAATCTAAAACAAAAAACTTCAGAATAACCTGGGCAATAGAACACTTAGACAATAAGATTTCACCATTGCAGATCAAACACTCCATGAGAAACAGATTTTTCCCCATTCTAAAGAAACTTTGTTATAGTGATTTAAATTCCTAAACAAGAAATTATCTGCCAAAATTGGGGTTTTGGACTGTCATCTCTGCAGCAATGGTGAATGTCTCGCTAAAAGGAAAACAACATGAGAGTGATTCTAGGGAGCAATAAAATTGTGTAATAAGGCTATTTCTATTTTAAGACACACACCAAAATCAATTTACACTTGTAATGCTTTTCCTAAAACTATATGAGACTTTGACAAGATAAACTATCCACTATAAAAAGTTATGAAGTATTCTAGAAAATTTCCTGAATGGTTAGAGAAAATAATCATTCAAGGTCCCAAAACTAATTTGACTTTGCAACTTTGGTCAGTCATTCAATAAGAATTCCCTGAGAACCACTCGTATTCAGTGACCCTATAATACCAAGTATAGGACAGAAACTCCAAAACTCCATTAGGATCACAGAAGCAAAAAACTGTGTCCTGAGGGGCTATGCTATCAAAGAATCAGTGCACAAAAAAGATCTAGTTGTAAGAGGGTAATAAATTGAGATGTCATGTAAGTTCATGCTAAGCTGTGTTATAAACTAGACCTGGTACACAAGTCTGAATGAGAGGCGTGGCCTGATGGCAGAGGAAGTTACTGAGACAAGTGGGAAGGGGGGAGGGAAGCTATGGCACCGCATACGGTGCTACCTAAACATTTTCTACACACGTTCCCCCTTGCTGCTTCTGTTTGGGCCCACAAAGGTTTTCTTTGACTGGATTTTATAACAGTTAAGCTGATATTCCCACGGCAACTAACGTAGAGACAGATACCTCTTCTGTTTTGGTTTTCTTGGGACTCTCTTCTTTATGAGGTGAGGATCGCCTCTTCACTCCTACTACAGGATTAGGTATTTTTGTTGCTGCATTTCCTGAAGGTCTAGGTGGTGGGTTTACCAGACGTGTTGAGGAAACAACTCTGGAGACCGTAGGCTTTGGTGGTGATGAAATGGCTGGTTGCGTGGCAGTTTGAGGAATGCTTTCACTCGATGTACCTAAGTAATGAGTATACATTAGTACATTTATTACACATTAATAAAAATTGAATTATACCAGCCTCAAGTTATAAGTAAAGCTTTATGTCTCTGAATTTGATTTCATTGATAATTCTACATGCCAATTGTAAAATGGCATTAAAACTCAATGGATTTGAAACCACTCAATTAACCAAGCAAGCCATGTTTCAAAATGAAGGCTAAACCCCCACATAATGTACGCACTCTCAAACCCGTCAAACCCATCTCCTTACCCCCTGAGCTTTCACTGGAATTTACTTGTGGCACAGAAACTTCAGTAGCCTGTATGTTGGTCACAGATGCTGCTGTTACAGCTGGAGCAGGACTGTTTCTGCTATGAAAAAGAAAAAAAAAAAAAAGTTAAGACGGTGGGAGAAATAGAAGCAAGCTTCCACACACAAAACCTAAGGATTCATGAAACCCTAAAATCCCATTCCGAGGCCCAGGCAAATGACACAGCCTCTCAAAGTCCAATCCCGCCTTCCCTGTTCTGGATCCCACACCCTCCTGTTACCTCAGGAAACACAAATCATTCCTCCTTTACTCTCCTAGCTCTTCAGGTTTTCTGTTTCAAATAGATCCTGTACATAAGCATTTAAATAATCTCATTTTTATTACCTCCCGAAAGAAAAACAAAAGCAAAGAGTCCTCTGTGGCTACTCTCTCTCCCTCAGCTGAAGCTCACACTTTGTGACTGCTGAATGATGATGTCATGACAAGGTGGGCAGCACAGAGGACTTCGGGTTTTTGGTGCCTATGTGACATTATATTTAAAAAACCAGAGAGCATCCAGATTATTAAAGTTTGGGAGTTAACCGGTATAGCAGGTCCTCAAATAATGTTTTTATGCAACATCATTTCATCATAATGCTGATGAGAAAGAAAAAAATTGATTCCCGGCTCAGGACACTGTGTGGAGTTTTGCAGGTTCTCCCCACATCTGTGTGGGTTTTCTCCAGATACTCTGGATTCCTCCCACGTCCCAAAGCTGTGCAAATGAGGTGAACTGGCGTGTCTACACTGTCCCAGTCTCTGAATATGAGTGTGAGAGTGTGTGTGTGTGTGTGTGTGTGTGTGAGAGAG
>NW_017731419.1:2896376-2927427 GCF_001890085.2 Hipposideros armiger | reverse complement strand
GGAGAGAGAGGGAGAGAGAGGGAGAGAGAGAGTGTGTGTGTGTGTGTGTGTGTGTGTGTGTGTGTGTGTTTTCGGTACGTAACTGGCCCTGCAATGGAAGGGCGTCCTGTCCAGGGTGGGTCTGACCTTGTACCTTAGGCTGCTGGGAGTCTCGAGCTACCTATGACCCGGAGGCAGCAGGTATCTCAGTATATATGAAACTGAGTGTTTACACACTAACATTCATATCTGAATCAAGATACATAATGGAATACAAATATGACACAGTAGGAAAAAATAAAAATTACTTGCTTCAAAACTAAGAGTTAAGCGGCTATTTAAAAAATATTACAAGATGGAATAAAAACCATATTTTAAATAGATGACTTTAACCACAAGAATCTATCCGTTTCCTTACCCCTGAGAGCTGCCAGAACTGTTCAACGGACTGGTCTTCATAGCACTAGTAGGTGAAGGCACAGACATGCTGTTGTCACTGTCCATAGAGAGGTCGAGGCTGCTGTCATTCAGAGGTGTCAATCTGACACCTTCCGTTGAATGCTGCTGCAATTAATAAAATAGTTAATCAAATATATCTTTAATTTACCCAGGTCTTTGAAATATGAACATCTTTTCCTTCACTGATAAATTGCTTCTACTACAAAGCACAAATCAGTCAGTTGATGAAAATCAGAAGTGTCATAACGACCATAAAAGAAAAAGATGTGAGACACATACTTCCTGACTTCTAGGAGGCCTTCAATTCAACCACAGTTCTTCCATGAAAGAAGAGGAGAAAGCAATGGTACATTAAATGTACACAGTGAATGTAAGACATAATGCAAATTAAAAAGTACATGAAAAACATAGATCTAAATCAGAGAGTTTAAATACACACACATATATTAGAAAAAAATTGTTATAATGATGATGATATTAACAATGAATATCTCTGCCTGGTGGGACTAGAAATAATTTTTTGTTTGTTTATAGATTTTTAAATTATTCTACAATGAACATAAAAATTGTGTAATTTCAAAAAAATGATCAGTAAATACAATTTAGTGCCACACCTACTCTCTCCAAAGCAAGGGATTTCTAGTGCTCTGACTGCAACTTAGGATTTTAACATGGTACATTTAATAGTGTAAGTTATCCAATGAAAAAAAAGCAAAAATAATTTTCTGAAAGCTAAACCTAACATCCATTTGTAAATGCTAATCTTGGTCCTGCTTCTTAAAAATCAAAGCATTCAAAGACAGTTACTTAATGTAGCAAAACCAAAATAAAACTAAAAAAACAAAAAAACTTTGAGAGATTCTATGGGATGAAAGTCGATTTCTAAAGTGACTTAAAGTCTCCATTTCTGTAATCAATGCTGTTATAACATAAAATTTATTTCTTCAGCTTTTTATTCCAGAATATTTTTAGCCTCAGCGTTCACTTACCTACAGAAACATTTTAATGGAAATAATTTGCATTGCTGACAAGAACCCATGCCCCATGTGTCTGCGTGTATGCTCTATTCTAATCATTAATTTAGAGCTACAGACACACCACTTGTGTACATAAATCAATATTGATCAAATGAGAAATGAGATTTGGCAGAAAGGAGAGGAGGTGAGAGTAATGCCACTTATTCATGAAGTCAGTTGTGAAACAAATTTTCTAATATTCTAAATGAGCATCTTTCCAATGCAAAAATGCTATCAATGTCTCTCTTCACCAGACAAGGGTTTGTTCAGTAAATTACACTCAATTCTAAATAGCTACCTGCCTGACCAGATGATCAAACACCTATGAGATAACGGGCCACTTGTTGGAGATGCTCTGTGAACATAGACACTTTAGCTGGCTGGTCTGAACGCAAAACAACATTAAGCTGCTTTGCTTTGCCTCTGTGTCTTCATCTATGTCTGTAGCTAGGTCTCTGTGTCTCTACTGGCACAAGAGGCTTCAATGCCAAGAAATCATCAATATTCTATCAAAACTTCCTAGTACAGGATAAATAAAGATAGACCATACTACAGAGGGAAATAAACACACATACTTTGCATTGAGACCTAGGTCCAATCCACAACTCATACTACATGACCTCGGGCAAGTTTTTTAATCATGTTTCTTCTATAAAACAGACAAATCCTACAGGTTGCCGTATCATTAAATATGGAAAAACACTGGTACATTGCGCATTGCAAATAGCAGTTAATAAAAGGAAACTATTATAAGAGTCCAAAGAAAAGATTCATGAATACACATTTCTAGACACCTGTTATTTATAAAAACAAGGAAAGTTCTATTTTACTAGTGGAAACTTGGAAATAATCTAAATGATGTCAACTAGAGGATAAACTTAATCACAGTGGCCAAAGAAATACTAAGCAGCCATTAGTACTTGTAATCTGGATGGCCACAATATAATAATAAGCACCCAAAAAAGTCACATATTGGTATCATTAATAACCTTCTAAAAATACACATTAGATGTGGTTATATATGTGCACTGAATAGTCTGTGTAGAAATAAATGAAAATGTTAAGAGTAGCTATTACTAGGTAATAAGATTATAGTTGCACTTTGATAAATATAATTTTTAGACTAAACAATAAATTTCTGATCATTAATGATTCCTTTTATATTCTAGAAGATATCTAGATACTACTTTAAGAAATAGAATAAACATAAAATTTACTTAAACCATACATTAGTTGTTCCAAATATCTATATTGCCAAGTAAGTAGCTTTAAAAGGTAATCTGAATCAATGGTTCTGGAAAATCTAATTACCTCAGTTATAAATAGCTGTTTTAATAAAACAGAAATAGGTGTTTTGTTTTGTTTTTAAATCTGATTATTTACATTTACTTCTGAAAACATAAAATGTTTATATATCTTTATATGTAGTGAATATGCATTTAAGTATGGTTGCTTAAACCCATTAATAATATAACACCAAGGGACAATTAGAAGACAAATGTTTGACTTCATATGTTAGTTTAAAAATAAAATTACTCAATAGTAAACTTTATGTTATGTATATTTTATGACAAAGAAAGACAAAGAAAACACATTGTTCAAGAAAACTACATTTTTGTCACTTTCTAGATATTCAGTTAACTCATGAAACCATTAGGCTGAGAAGAAAATAACAAGTTAAGCGACATAAAGGCTTCATGTGTTATTTTTTAAAAATAAAACATGCTTTAAAAATTTTTCATTTTATACCAAAAACGAAAGTACCTCTACCACAAGTTCTGAATAATGATGGTGATAATAAAACAAACAAAGATAAGCATTTACTGTGTGCCAGGCATTAGTCTAAACAACCTTTTACAGGTATTAACTCATTTTATCCTCATAAAATACCTAATGAGGAAGGTAAAAATATTATCCTGATTTTAGAAATGAGGCAAATCAAGAACACGATGTTTGTTATAAAGCTTGCCCCAATATTACAGCTAAGAAGCAGTGCAACCTGAAACTGAACCAGGAAGTCTACTCCAAAGCCCTTGCCTGTGATTTAGATGCTTTTGTATTACAATGTATTGTATGTTTTAAGAAACAGGACATTATAAAGTCAAAGGCCCCTGAGTATTAAACTTTATTCCTCTCTTCCCAGCCCCAGTTAACCAACCACTATTGTGAATGTGGTAGTTATTGTTTTCTAACATATACTTTTATCTCATATTCTCTTTTAAATCATATAGTTCACATTTTTTAAATTTGTAAATTTTAGATAAATGCATCAAATGGTACATACTCATCTGTACCTTTTTAACTCAACATAATATGCAGCTCTAGCTTATTTACTTTCACTGCTATGGTTAAGTAGTCCATTATAGGATTAAGTCATCTATTTTTGAAACCTCTTAAAATAAAAATGTAATTGTTGTCACTAAAATCCTATTATGTCCTTTATAATAAGTCCAAATGAGGAAAAGGCTATAAGTTATTCAACAGGAAGCACTAACAACTGAGCAATATAAAATATTAACTCTAGTTACCTAAAATACATGTATAAGTCTTACCAAAATGAACCCCTTTTCATTTAAAAAGTCATAGAATTTACTTGATCCACATAATACTGAATTTGTTTACTTTTTAAAAGAAAGGAAATTAGATACTACTGTTGGGATATTATATAAGAATAGAAGCCTATGAAGACAGTATAAGTACATATAAAATAAGGATACAAAGCATCACCTCCAAGCTTTCTGAAGTCTGAAGCAAGTGTGTGCAATAAACCCAATTAGGAACAAGGATTCACATAATGAGCTGCTCTGTGTTAACAGATTTTTTTAAATGCTGAGGTATGTTTCAAATATAACTAATTCACTGCGCCTAAATTTTTGAAGTACTGATAGCCTGGATACATAAAACATTATTAGCAATGCTTTTGTAAGTACTTTCTAAATTTACCTTTTTCTTTTTCTGAAGCACATGATTAGGTAGTAGTTCATGGAGTTGCTTTCTTTTTACATGCATTGCAGCAATTTTCATGTCCACCTCAAACATCTTGCTGTTTATTGCTTGCCTATAAACTACACAATTAGGAAATTGTTACAAGAAACAGAAACAGATTAATAAAGGCAGTTAAACTCACCCAGGAGCTGCTCTAAGTAGGGATCCTTTTTCATCAACATTGCTATCTGTAAAATTATTAGCTCAGAACCTATCTCTAATCTGACAATTCATGGCCTCAGCATCCTAAGTCTCTTTTACCACAAGGCCTACATAGTGAATCAAACCAAAGCGTATTAATTCTTCCAGTGTAATAACTCTTAAAGTGGTACCTCTTTAAGAAACAGCAGAATTGGAGAAAAAGGGGTTCTTAAACCCATACCCTTTTATGCTACCAGTATAATTTAAAATTCTTGCTTAAGTATGTAACACATGCAGCAAAAGTCAAATTTATTAAATATACCTAAAGATACGTTTTCAAAAATCTTCAAGATAAAATTCTAAGACAATAGCATATTTTGTATTATAGAACTAACTCAAATAACAGAGGTCACAGGAACAAAAATAATATGCTAAAAATAAATCCAAATAATCTAGTTCCAGAGGGTCCCCAGAGAGAAAAATTCATTCACTCCAACAACCAATATTTACTGAGTGGCTACACTGTATCATACTATTCCAGACATGGGCATTACGGCAGGGAATAAGAGACAGAACTTCACAAAGTCTACATTCCACTAGGGAGAATATAATAAATAGGGGAAAAAAATGAAGTAAAACATAGTTACCCTTTGAGCAATGTGGGGATTAGGGGTGGTGACATCCCAAAAGTCAAAAATACTTAACCACAGTCAGCCCCTCACATAAGTGGATTCCCAACCATGGAGCTGATCCGTGAACATGGGTTTGAACTGTGTGGGTCAACTGAAAACCTTCGCATGTAAGTGGGTCCTCGCAGTTCAAACCCAGCTGCTCCAGGGCCAGCTGTATGTCGTTATCAGATGGTGACTAAGTGCTATGGAGACAAACTGAGTGGGGAAGAAAAGCGGCGCCTGGAAACTGAGGTTACACTTGAGTGGAGATTTAAATGGAAGTGAAGAAGTGAGCTGAAGGGAGCTGACAGTACCTGGTGGAATAGCATTCCAGGAAGAGCAAACATCAAGGACAAAATGTCCTGAGTGGACAGCATGCCTGGAATGTTTGAGGAACAACAGAAAGGCCACAGGGAAGGAGGAAAAGTAGAGATCAGTAATCCTGTATCTGAAACTCTAAAATCCCCAAAGCTCCCCACCATACACAGTGTTTTCTAAGACTGGCACAAAAACTCATCTGCCAATAAACAAACCCTGACCCTAAACTACCTGTGGCTATTTGGTCTCTGCCTTTGCTTAACCTGAGCATCAAACAGCTGCCTGCAGAAATATGACTGTCCTTGATGACCAAATGTTGCTCCAGGCCCCACTGGGAATATCACTAACTTGATGACCTACTGGCCCCAAGACACATGGATAATCTGAACTTAGAAAAGGAGGTCAGAGACATAATGAGAAGGTGGGATCAGGCAAAGGGCTGCACACCAGTCACGACTTGGACTTTTATTCCGAGTGACATGGAGAGCCATCTTAGGTTCTGAACAGGCGAAAAGTGATTTAGCTTAATATCATTTTGGATGCTGACTGACACAGCTGAAGGTGAGCAAGGGCACAACAGGAATCCCACAGTCAACAGTCATCCAACCAAGCAGTGATTAAGTGGCTTGGACTAGGTTGATAGCAGCAGACACATTAGTAGCAGAAACCTTACTGTATTCTGAAATCAGAAGCAAAAGAATTTTTTAATGGATTTATATCAAGTACACCAGATCCTTGAATAACGTCGCTTCATTATAACGTTGATGAGGAAAAAAATGATTCTTGGCCAGGACCACAGTCTGTGTGGAGTTCACATTCTCCCCATGACTGCATGGGTTT
Source organism: Hipposideros armiger (assembly GCF_001890085.2). NCBI lineage: Eukaryota > Metazoa > Chordata > Mammalia > Chiroptera > Hipposideridae > Hipposideros > Hipposideros armiger. Next base: position 2,921,018 of record NW_017731419.1, on the reverse strand, counting down.
CCTCCCACATCTCAGAGATGTCCAGTCAGGTGAACTGGCATGTCTAACTGTCCTAGTCTGAGTGAAAGTGGGTGTGGGTGACAGTGCACCTGGCATTAGAAGCGTGTCCTGCCAGGTGGGTCCCACCTTGTGCCCTGAGCTGCCAGGAGAGGCTCCGGCCACCTGCCATCCTGAACTGGAGTAAGTGGAAGTGATTCTGTTTTTACTAAACTTTCTTAAATGTCTGTATAGCTCACATTTATTTCAATGTTTAATATTAGGAGTGTTTGAGGTCTTTATTTAGAAGTTTGGTGATGTTTGTGAGACCAGAAATATGCCATAGGAACTTCACTCATGCTTGTAGCAATTATGGTAAAATTGGTTTTGTTATACATCATTTGGCTTGAAGTCATGTTTCCAAGAATCTGTCGAAGACGTTACGTGAGGACTTAATATGAGAAAAACAAGAGCCGAGGACTCCACGATGTCTAGCCTGAACAACTATAATACAAGAATACAGTTGCCAAAACCTGAGACCAAAAAGATTTGGAGAAGCTGGGAGAGACTGGAGGTTAAGGATGTGAGGTTTGAACATGTTAAATTTGCCTTTTTAGAGAATCCCACAAAGTATTCCATTAAAATGTTTCAAGATACAGGACAGCTCCGTATTTCCTGCCCCAAATACCTGGAAGTTCCTTGAAAATCTTGACGGTTCATTAATACAATCTTTAATAAATGGCTCAACTTAGATGCAACGTACAAAACAAATTTTCTAATTCAAGTATCTCTTACATGAATTGCTAGTTCATAAATAGTTTAAGTTGGCATCGAAATTTCTACGTTGAAAAACTTCTGGTGTTCAGCAAGGTGGAGTTCACCACCCTCCAAATCACATCCTAAAAAACCTGCATGAGTGCATCTGTTGTCACAATAATTACGGATTATTACTTGCTAGGGACACTAAATATCTTTCAATGTGGAGAGTTCCTCACAATGAAGAACTCTACCATGTCCTACTTTCATTCCTAAAGATAAAAAAACTTAGTAAATCAATTATTTGAACAAAGAACTCAATTTTACATAAAAACAAGGTATTTTTCACCTGAAGTTTTCAGAAATGCAACTACCACATGTATCAAGAGATCACTTTTAGATTTGAAACTTTAACTTTTATTATGTTACCGATGGCTGGGCTGCCGCTGATCTCTGAGTCACAGCAGGTAACACCTCCATCAGCAGAAAATCAGATGTCACACTGCTAACTGATTCTACACACAGGTGCAATCACCTGACCAGAGCATACCTTCGAGTCATTGCACCTGAGCATTTACACACGGAAATACACATGTTCTAGCTCTCCTTTACATTTAGTGTGATACTAACTTTTTAACAAATTGTTACCAATTTCTGTCTTTCTCCAAAGAGATACAAAAACTTTAATTTTAAATCTGAATGTCCTCAACAGGAAAACTCCTTATTGGGGACAAGTGAAAATGACACACACTACATTTTTTTTAAATGGGGGAAAAGGAGAGATGTCGGAAAGAAAAATCAGTCTGTAAGGAAGATGCGCACGCATCAGTGTCCCTGTGCATCTCTGCCATTCCCTTGGAGAGCTGGGCATACGAAAGCCTTAGCTTTCGCCAGCCACACCCACCATCTGGTCTTTACTGAGATAGGACCTTCTATCTCAGCGTACAGGTCACTCTGAAATGCAGCTCTCATCATGCTACCCCCACCTATGAATTAACATCTGAGTCTGTATTTAACATAGAGAGTAAGTTTCCTCAAGTTACCAAAAGTTTCACTAAAACGTAACATAAATTTCAAAGATTCAAGATTATTAAGACAGTCAGACATAGACTCAGTCTTTTAGACAAACACCTACTCAGGTGCTTTCTAATTTCATAAGTAATTGTGGACAAATCAAATTTAAAATGGTTCTACTTGACTTTAGCTCTGCCATAATGGAAAAAATCATTTATATATTAGACAATACTGAAACCACTAACTAATCCAAAAACATTAAGATTATTTTGTTGATCATTGTTCAATATTCCCAAGTAATTTTAACAGTTTTTATAAATATCACTATGGTATACATAGACAAATTCAAATAAGCAAGTACATGTTTTGGTTATCCAAATAGAGATATACCTGTATCTGTGAAAGACTGAATATCATAGGTGAGATCAACACTGAGATTTTCAGAGTTTTCTGTTTTTTTAAACACTAACCCAATCACCCACATCGTGCGAAATTCTTCCCTGCAAAGTAAGAAGAGTATTATACAGTTTATCAAGATTTCATGAAAATACAGTTATCAAGGTGATTAACAACCTGAGGTGCGTGGGAAAACTGGGAATATAAATGTATAACTAAATTAAGTAAAGTTCTAAACTCAATCAAAACTCAAAGTCCATCAAAACTCAAAGTCCTCAAACTCCATCAAAACTCAAAGTCCTCCCCCAACACCTATCCTCTAATATTTTTATTAATATATAAACAGAGTTTATATATTGTCTAATATACTGCCTGCCACTTTTCTTAATGATGATCCTAAAGTACCAGAGGCACTGCAAACAAAGAAAAATTATGTTCAAACTAATAAAGGAAAAGGAATTAATGCATTTTACAAAAACCTGAAACAAAAACGGATATTCCAGATACAAAAAATTTACTAGGACTATATGTTCCTTAAACTTTTAAAACTCAATTGAAAGGCCACATGAACAAAAATCTGACTACAGAGCAATAACAGAAATGAGGGTAATCCAGCTACCTTTGAATATTTAATGACGGATCTACTGAATGGGCTCATACAGTCTTTTAATAATTAAGACTGTAGCAACAAAAATTTGTACAAACCTCAAATCACTCTTTTACAGAACTGCAAAAGAAAATAATCTGTATAAACAATCGGAAACCAACTATTCTACTGTATTACAGCACAATCTTAAATGATCCATTCACTCAAAATTTTCAATCTTTCCTCAATACTATTTTATTTTGTTAAAAAGTTCATTACTAAAATTCCTATCACCCTCCATGTGCAACAAAGTACATATCGGCAAAATAGAATCTCATACAATAATACAGCAATAATCAAACCGGAAAATGACTTCTACAACACCCTTAAACGTATGAAGTGAGCCTGCTTTAACATATCTTCTCAATTTTCCACAATACATCACAAATCAGATTTTTACAGTCAAATCCAAGCATGTTCTCTTTTTTAAAAATTAAGATAAAAAGCAAAGACTGATATTTAGTGTAACAGCTATTCTGACAACCATTGTACAAAACAAGACAAGAAAGGAATGTTAAGAAGAAATATTAAAGGGCAGACCTACAGAATTTAAACTCTAATTAGTTCATAGGTAACTAATCATAACAAACTATTATTATCAGAGAAAACAATTTGTTTCAGTGGTGATTTTTCTCAAGAAAGTCATTCTGTTCAATGTTTCTAATCAGGAAAACCTAAACTATAAATCTCAAATTGGTTTTGAGCCATATGTAATCAGTAAAATAGTGACTCTAGCTATTAAAAATTACCTATAAATGCTTCTATGAGTAAAAGCTGACAATGGGAAGAGGAAACTAGGTTAAATGAGAAGACTGCTTACTTGTCAGGATTTTCTTTGGGTGCTGGAAATGACTGGGGATTCACATGAGCCAGTGTAATAAATTCATTCTTCTCCAAACTTCCAACCAGGATTCGGATTTTTGATTCCACCAAGCCCACCCTGAACAAATGTCACTTAGTATTAATAAAAGTTCTGGTTAATTTAAAAGACAGAATGCACAAAATCAAATGTTTCTGTAAAGCAGTAATTGAAGATCATACTTAAATACACAGGGGCAGTTCAAATGTCTCGACCCCCACAGATAAAACCAAAACCTTATGCTCTACCCAAAAATGTGGAAGAGAAAACAGGGAGAAGAAAATTAAACCACATTTCAAATTTAGAAAGGTTACAAAAGATGTCCCCAGAAATATTTAAAGAAAAAAAATAAAGCACCTTAAATATACAGTTAGGAAATGATACATGGATTTCTATAGGCAAACAAACAAACCAAAGTCGTATATGAATCCCCCAAATTCCTATACTTCTATTTCAAGTAGTAAAGCACCATTTATGAATAAAACCACACTGGATGTTCTAAGGACTTTCTGCCATCTCCTACTGTGTCTTGTGGCTATCTGATACACTTTGAAGTTTATTTTTGCTGTAAAGTCTCGTCTTGTACTCACCATTCCAGGCGTTGTTTTTCTGTTGGTGCACTTGCTAGAAGTACAATATAATGCCTTTGAAGATAAAGACAACATGCTATTTATTTCACTTAAGTGCTTTGTGCTGGATATTAATATAATAAGCTTCGTGACAGTTATATATCAGCATCAATTTAGCAAGGGGGAATTGCAATCTCAATATGCACATAAGTCATAAAAGATAAATTCTAACTATTGGCAAGTGTAATTCTTCTGGCAAATACTTATTTTATGAATAATTACCCCAAAAGCAGCTTAACACAAGAATGCTGAAAATGCATTTACTGATAATTTGGTTCAATGACTCTAGTGGGGTGCTTTATTACCTGTAAGTTCAAGAGTTACTAACATATAATCTATTAAAGCAAAATTATTTTAATGGAAATAAAGCACCAAGGCTGTGTCACAAATACAGGATCACTAAATATACTTATTACATCAGTAACTTCAAAGATAGTATTGAACACATCATGTTGTTTAATTCAAATTAAAAGATAGCGAAAATTAAACTCAGTACTGAAGTTAGGCCTCGTGATTCTTTTCAAGTAACAGTATAAATTTCTGTAACAAAGCAGCCGGCATCACTAATGTGAGAGCAACAAAGAAATCTGATTTGTATGAGGGATCCAATTCCATTGAAATTAGAGAAAACACAAGTTTTTAGAAAATACCATCATGACCAAATATCTAAGCAAACAAACTATAAACTGAAGTATAATTCAATTTTGTAAGACTAAAAAAGTTCAGTTCAATATACTCTTTAAGAGGTGCTGGAAGCCAAACTTCTCACCAGAAACTTTACCTTAAAAAGCAAACTGTATCTAGTATAGATACTAGTTTGGAAAAGTCAGAGCAGGACCACAAATTTTAAATTATTCTTTCAAAAGGCTGAAACCTTTATGATATTATCTTTCACATTTTACAAATGAGATTTCTGAAAGGAGCAAGTGTCTGACCTAGACCCAAAAGAAAACTACCAACCTTAGTTCAGATTAATTGGCCCTCTCCCCTCAAAATACACATAACAAGACATTTAGGCAAAGGGTACTGAAGATTTGGCAAGTTTAAGTATTTTTTAACTATACTCCCCTAAAACAGACCATTTGATTATTAATGCTCATGAGTATTTGAACAATAGTTCTGATTCTTAATAACTATGTAATCTAGACTGCAGACGTGTGTGCATCTGTACAAGGGGATAATATTGGTCTTATGGCAGAGGAATTGTGTTCAAATGAGTTAACTTCAAGTATTTATAAACTTCCGGTAACAGAGATAATATATATAAATACGAAGACAGTCAGATATGTGAGTATGCAGTCAAAATCCACACAGACTAATACTTCCTTTACCTGTTTAATTTGTTCAGCATGATTTGGAGCAAACCAAATACAGTTGACCCTTGAACACAGGTTTGAACTGCACAGGTCCACTTATATGTGGATTTTTTCAATAAATATTGTAAATGTATTTTCTCTTCCTTATGGTTTTAACATTTTTTTCTCTACCTTAAGAATAGAGTACACAATACTTAAATAACATACAAAACGTGTTTATTGACTACTTATGTTATCAGTAAGGATTCTCATCAACAGTAGGCTGTTAGTAGTTAAGTTCTGCGGGAGTCTGTAGTTATACAAAGAACAAAGATTGGCGTCCCTAAGCACTGCACTTTTCAAGGGTCGACTGTAATATAGAACACAGGTGATTCGAATAAATGTCACATGAAAGCATTAAAAGCTCATGCATTTTATGTATACAGAAAGCTGCTCTGAGAGCCCTAAATGCTCTTAAACAAAATCGTAACAAGCTCAGTAACTGGATTTCCAACTGCCTGAGAGATTGAAAATGGGCAAGACTTAAAAATACAAAAATAAATAAAAGGAGAGGGAGATGGAGGAAGAGCTTTCTGACAAAGTATAACAACTTAGAACAGGAGACAACAAAGTATAAAAAGCAAGCATGCATACGAAAACTCAAAAACAGCAAAACTGTCTGGGTTCACCTAGTATGGGGGCCAAACTCCGTCTGAGTCACTCTTTTACTGCACTATTAAAATGCATATTCTTAATAACCACCTGAGTCTTCAACAAAAGCTCAAATGATGTACAGTGGTCTCTGTTTATGAAGGAAAAATTTGTGTACAAGACATCTGAAGATAATTTTGTTGGCAATTCTGTTTTGAAGCTTAGAGTTCAACTTTAGTTCTTAATGAAATGGGGGGAGTATCTACATTGTTTATACACAAATGCATTTGTTTAAATATAGCTAAAAGTGATAAATAGCTAACAAGTATTTATGCTGGTTAAATGTCCTTTACTCAGACACATTTAAGCAAATTAAAAGTGGTAAATACAAAATACAGTGTTTAATAGAAATAACCTGCCATTAGGAATTTGTTTATAAAACAAACTCATCCAAGAAATTGAAAACAGAATCCCAACTCAGTTTGTTTTAACAACTGGAACTGGTATTCAGTTCCTCAAATCCCCATCAGACCACAAAGCCAAGTAGTATTTCTAAATTTAGACTCTATTTTGTTGCTATTCCAAAAAACATGATCCCCTGTATCATACTGACACTATCATACTTAAGATGCTCAAATGCCTTCACAAGACACTTTGAAGTCTTAATGCAATAGTGATTAATTTTCCCCCAAATTTAAATATTACAAGTTTCCAATAAACTATAAAAATGTGCCCCAAATGAAAACCTATTTAAAGACTCCTAAGAGAACACTTACTATTATTACTTAGTAACTATTTACCCCCCCCCTCCAAAAAATCTTTCTGTAAATAGGTTTCCTGGCCATTTCATCACATTAATATTCTACCTGGGTAGATCATAGCTCATTGAAATTCTAATTATCTCTTAGACAAAAATCTTTGCCATTCCATCTTTAACTCAGGATCAATTGTTCTAGTTCACTGTTTTTAAAGTTTTTAAAACATTTTAACGCTCAATTATTGGATACATACATACTCCTTGAAATTATAAATATTAATCTGACACCTTAGACAACATTCCGGCTTTTTCCTAATTCCTTTCGTTCCTTTTTCCTAGTGAAATGGTAACACCTGAAATAAGTATTCATATTTTGTATGTAATAATGACTTATTTTATTGCCACTGAAGGGTCAATTTGAGTATCTTCAAGAAAAAACATGAAAAACATTTTCTTAGAACTATTAAAATTTCACAAAGCAATGTTACCCCTTTTCACAAGGAACACTGATCTCTCCCAGATGACTTGTCTGCTTTCTAAGACTAATAAAATGCCTTCTGTGGTTCCCTCCCTTCCAAGAATGGCAAGCAGGTATACTACACAACTTACAATCCTATACATAACAAAGACTTGCAGGATATTCTTCAAATAAGATTTAATCAATTTTGAATCCGGAAAACTAGAATTTCAATTCACTTGTACAGCCAATCACTGGGGTAATTTATATGTTAAAAGAAAAATTCGAATCTGCAAATACCTCTAAAGTCTAATAACAGTAATTACTAAAAATGTTGAGGGAGATTTTGGGGGAAACACAATTTGATATACATAAAATTAGCCCATTTGTTGTCATGTTTCAAATCTGTTTTCCCAGGGCTCACAGTTGAAAGAGGAAATTCCTCTATTTCCTCTAAACATGTCCCCATGTTTAAAGTCATTTGTGATAACCTAAAATCATTTGATTGTTTCGAGAGTAGATAGTAATCTGTAATTTTTTAATCAGTCAGTTGAAGAGCTTATAGGTATTAATTGGCATAAATTGAAAGACAGCTTAAAAGTTTTAAAAGAAAAAGTTTAAGCAAGCTTTAAAAGAAAACCTTCAAAGTTCTAGTAACACAAATGTATTCAAACGGATAACATTATCAAGGTTTGTTGAATTTCAACAATAATCTTTCTTAGTGTCTTGTGAAGAAAGACACTTGAGTACTTTCAAGAATTTCATTCTACCCACCTCTTACTCCTATAAGGAAGTGAGATAGAAAAAAGACTGAATCTAGCTTCATCTTAGAGTCTCAGGGGTTAAGAGATGCTGAATATGTTTCTATAGAACCAATTTATTCTTCTCTGTACAAGTAATTATGTAGTTTTAAAAATATCAGAATATATGTTTATTAAATGTTCAAAAGTACTTCCTCAACATTGGTTTAAATAAAAGACAAATTATCTGCCAAATAGAAAAGCACAACTAATGGGGAATAAAAATAATAAACAAGAGCATTCAACATTACGCTATTTAAATTTTTACTGCCAAGGTAGTGCTCCCAGAACACAACAATTAAGCTGGCTCCATTATTGCTTTTTCATGCAAAAGATACAGAAACAAAACACAGAGACATCATGAAGGTCATCATTCTTGTTTTTAATTGGGGAAATAGCATAAAGCACTCTTGCTTAGATTACAAAACACAATCCACAAGATCAAATGGTCAGGAAAGTTTTGAGCATTAAAGAAAAAAAATTTTAAGTGGGACTTTGGAAAGTTTTCAGCTCAGGGCAAATAAAAGTGCAAGTCCATTTTTTTAAAAGATTTATTGTAACTTACAATTTTCATCAAAACCAACACAAGCAGGCCTTTAACCTGTACTAAGGTATTAAACCATTAAAACCATGAGTAAAAAGTGTTACACCCACTTATATTCCAAAAAAAAATATTTGTAGAAATATTTGAAGGGGCTTCATTAACATTAGAGGGAAACTGTAGGTCAATCATGTGCTGTAACTACTGAAAGCATCTGACTATAGTGACATTACCTTTGCCTGTTAGAGAGAATTTTAATAAGTTTCCAGAACTAGCTGAAAAAAAGTTTCTTAACTACAAATTTTAACAGTTCACTCCTTTGCCAAGGTGTAGAGTCTGAGATTTGGTGATGACTGCCATATGCCTACAAAATTGATGTTGCTACTAATGGAGTAGGAGTTCAGTTTCAGAAGACAGCAAAACTGGAGGGGCTATACTTTCGCTTGACAAGTAAAAATAGGGGTTTAACTAAAAACAGTACACCCTTTTGTGACAGAAGGAAACGCCTGAAGATGTTTAAAGGAAAATTCAAAACTGCATTAGTCTAGCAAGAAGAGATTTCACATATGCAACCATTACTTAAGAGAGCAACATGTCCGACATGCCTTAAAATACATACTTGTACTTTTGAAAGAAGTTTGGAGCTTCAAAAAGTTTGGACCACTCTCCCTTACTCAGCAAAATTTCATCTGTGATAGCAAGACCTAAATTAAAAACATATTAAAATGTTTGCATGGTTCGGTCTAACAATCTAGAGTTTTAAAGATCTTAAACATACCACATGCGTTCACTATACTCCTAAAATAATTTTAATAAATAGCAATTTTAGTCTATGACTTTAGAGCATGAAGATTCTTACATACATACATACTTTTCAAAAAAGCCGCAGGATTTTTTTGAGCGCCAGGTTTCTGGTAAGTCACCATTACTCTAAAATGCCATGCCCATAGAATGACTCTCTCTAAAAACGGAAGTACTATAGTTACCCAAGAAAGTTTTCCCATAAGCTTTAGTTTCTTGTCTTTCTAAAAACAAGCTTCCTGCTGTTTCTAAAAGGACAGCAACGTGTTCCCATTAAGAGCCTATTTAGACTACAGAAAAGAATTTTACACTTCTGGGTCTGAAGCTGGTAGTAGGACAGCTGATTCTACTTCCTAGACTGGTGTCAGTCAAGTCAAACAACCCTGTTCCAGGAACTTCCCTCAAAGACCCTTTGGTAATGGCTAGTTGTACCTTCAAATTAACAGTGCTACTGGGATTCATACAAGTTTAGAAGTTCTTCCAAATCAATGGGAGTTTGACCACAATCCTGATCAAAGCTCTTTTCAAGAATATAGCCTGCTAAAAGTCATCTATGATGTCACCCAATGGAAACAAAATATGACATTTAAATTTTGACATGGCAGATGTATTGCACTAAACCAGTCCATAAAAGCTGTGCTAGGGATACGGCTTTACATATTGGTTAATCTTCCAATATGTAATCAAAAATGAACTGCCTAAAAGGAATTAAGCTAAGTTTTTCAAGTTCATTCTCAAATATATATTGCAATCAATAAACAAAAACATCAAAATTCACCTCAGTGAATGCTTTCTTGAGTTCAGACTGCATACCCAACTACTGGGTTTACAATGGTATGTAAATCCTTTGTGTATAAACGAGAGCATAAGGATAACCACTTACCTTGTTTAAACTCCTCAACCATGACCATCCGTGTTGAAACGGACACATTGTACGTGGAGTTCTGTTGTGGGTATGCTGGTGTAATTATAGGCATAAGATGGTACCTATCACTGGGGTTTACCTACATACAACAACAGCCAATCAGTTTCTTCAAGTACATATGCAACAGATACTTGGACTTTTTACCCCTTGTTATACTGAACCAATGATTAAATTTCATTTCATTCACAGCTGGAGTTGAGAAAGAAAAACCATGTAAGGAGACACTTTTTATAGGAATTCTTTATAGAATCAGGATTTGGTCTAAACTAAGTTTGTTTCAATCATTTGGGCATGACTATTTTGGCAACCTTACTAGAAACAGTGTGCCTGCCGAGCAAAAAAGGTTCTACTTGGGCATCTATGGATGTTTAGTTTTTCTTTTTTCAACAACAGAAATGGGGACACACACACAATTACACTTTTGAGAAATGTTATACTACAATATTCTGTGTAAAACAAATTTTAAACAAGATGGAAACTTATTTTTTAACATACCCTCAACTTTTAAAGACTATCAGGTTATTAACACATGGTGAAACTACATTATCTATGTTGGTATCATTTTAAGAGGTAATGAAATGATTTAATAACTGTTAATCTTAATTCATATACTAAGAATAAGTGGCATATTTCCATGAAGAAAACTGTAAACTCACATACCTCCAAAATTAAATGCTTTGAGGTTTGGAAAACTTGAAATAATTAACAGAACTGAAAACTGACGCTGTTTATGATACTATATTAAGATAGCAAAACAACATAGAAAAATAGAATTTTTATAACCTTATGAAGTCTTATTCAAACCTCAAGTTTTTACCAATTAATAAAGTGCATGTTGTTAACATTTAAATTGAGGCCATAACTTCCCAAGAGGTAGAATGGAAGCTCTTCTTTAGCCCAACCATGCTTTTGTAATCTGAAATACCCAAACCAATTTTTATAATTACATCATACTAATTAGTATCTGCCACAGGTAAACATTAAGCAACAGTTTTCCTATAATAACCCAATTTTAACAGAATATTTAGATCAAATAAAAAATACAGGAATTTTTAGGATCCTTTTATTTTTTTTTTAAGCACAAATGCCCACACAACTTTGACTTACAAGGTAGTTCTATATAAAATAAAATGTTAGTGAACTTGATATTATAAACTATGCACAATTAAATGTAGTTTACAGGGTACATAATTATGCTTCTCACATCAAAGGACAATTATAGTTGAGGTTATCTAAAAGAAAGTGTAATACGAACACGTCCACTCATACGTTAAAAGGATGGGATGTCTCCCTGAAGTTTATGCAGATGACTTTTACTTGTTATTGCACAGTGTGAATTTGTAGGGGAAAAAATAATACACTAACCCTTGGGTCCCATACAGGCAAATTAAGATTGCATTCTTCAGGCTGTTTCAATAGCACTGGATTTGGCCATTCCCTGTTTAAAAAGATTGTAGCACTTGATAAGACTATTGGATATTACCATCTAAACGTATTTTGTTAAACATACAGCATTTGTGAATGTGATCCTTCTTCATTCATTTTGCCCTCTTGATATATACAATCTTTTATTCCTGTCGACGTTAAGACTACTTGGAATACTTTTCCTCTGTGAAATTAACTTAAACCGTTTGGTAGCTTTCTCAGACTGAAGTCAAACATCGCTGCCTCTCAAAGAACTGATAAAGCACTATTTAAATTAAAAAGTGCTATCCCCAGAAATTTGATGTGTTCACCTCAACCCTAAATGGGAGAAATCCCTCTTGAAAGACAAAAATCCTGTCTCTATACTAGCTCCACGCAAAGACAACTGAGAATGAAAAAAACTAACTTATTACAGGCAAAGAAGTATGAATAATTATAAAAAACTAATTAGGGAAATTTTTCTCTATCTCATGACTTAAGGGTTATGAGTATGTGTTATAAAACTTTGTGACGTGAACACATATTTTCAAGATGCACCCTATGAGTTAGCTATTTCAGTCCTTCATGGAAGAGATTAAAAACTGGAAAACATTTACCATCCTTAATATCAAGGTTAACTTCTTAAAATATTATTTGCTATGTATGTGTGGCACTAAGAGAAATTCTAACATTCTTTAGTCACTCTCATCAAACCTGATTATATACAATTAAGTACTAGCAAATCCATAAATAACAGAATGTGTATTAAAAGGTGTGGCACATTTCTACATTATCAACTCTATCCCAAAACTCTGATTTTCTATATAATAAGGCAGAAAGACTCCTTTTTTCAGAGGGAGGAGGCATAGGGGTTGGCAGAAATTGTGTAGGGAAGACAAATCTCTAAAATCAATTTGATTAAAACTGAGAATCCTAAGCCTTTGGGCTAAAGCAACTAATATAAAATGGCAATAACCTTTTAATCTTACTTTTGTTAAAAGAAATAATGGTTGACAAATGTGAACATGCTAAAATGAGGGAATTAAAAAAAAATCTCTCTAGGGTTAATGACTAATCTGAAAGGAATGATCAATTGCCTTTATTCAAGAACTTAGTTATTCCTAAAAGCTTGTTATATACATCTTAATATTTTACCAAAGATAAATGGGCGGCTGAAAGCAAAAAACAATCACTAGAAACTAATGGCCTACAGATTTAGAAGAATTCAAAGAGTAAAAGGCTGTATATATAAATTTATCCAAAGTGACATCAATTCATTGGATTTTAGCAGACATTACAGCTAAAATTAAGGGTTTATTTAGAGGGTAAATTTACACAAGAAAGTACAAATAGCAACTGCCTTACTATCCTGGGAAAGCTAGGGAAAAGGAATGGAAATGAAATTAAGTTTGCCATTTTATATATAACATGATCTCCCCCCAAGACTACCTAGATGGTTACATCATGAATTAAAATTTGAATCTGAAACCAGCTGCAGAAATGTCATAGAAATAAGACTAAACTTCAGTGTCTACAATCAATTTTATTTTAATATAATCTAAACACATACCATTTAGAAAATACCAAGAAAAATTTATGTACAAGAGTTGATGCTATTGCATTTGGATAAAGCTGGCAAGTTCTTGCTACTAGCATAGCCCAGGAAACACCACCGAGGAAACCTAATATATTGGAATAGATGTTGTGGCCTGTTGATAAGGGAAAAGCAAAAACAGAAGTTAGTGTTGAACAATAGTTTAAATATTTTTAATAAGCTAGCCAACAAATTCTGAACTCACGTTTGGCCCACAGTTTGATAGCTCTCAGAGTTAACCTGAAGTTGTCAATGTTTGGTACTAGGTGTAAAATTTCATCGGTTACCCTGCAACCTGATTAATAGGAGTGAAAAAACAGAAAATTAAATCATCAAAAATTTAATAATATATCTTTTAAATTTTCTGAGATTGATGTCAAATTAAATAAAAACTTATTTGGTAGACTCAATAATGTTAATTCAATAAAGAGGCAAATAAAAAATCTAAAACTTTCATCTCCTATCACAAGCACTACCTTAACCCAAAGAATCTGAACTGTAATCTGCCTAATCTCAAACTTTCAACCCGTAATTAAAATTTCTTCCAGTCCAGATATACTGGATTTGATCCACTTAAATTTCCAAAAACTGTTCTTCAAGACCATGGTACCAAGCAATGCTAATACAAAAGTGTTCAACGACAATCCTTTTAAACACAATAGTTGATAACATTACAAAGGATTTACAAAGGATATTAGGATGAAAATTAATTAGGGTTATGTAGTGAAACATAAATGAGTAGCAACAGAGTAATGTCACAGTCTTTAAATGTCCCAGGAAATAGAAGGGGAAAAAAAAGTGCAAGATATCAATGAGTAAACTAAATTACCAGATATCCCTCTACAGTCTAACTATTAAGTAAAGCACATTTTATTTGACTATGGATAAACAATATGGCTATAAAAAGTTTCATTATAAAACATGAGTTTAAACTATTTCATATTTGACAGAAACTGCCACTATGCAAAAGGAAGTAGGTTTTGACATACCGTTAAGACTTCTTATGCATCTTATATCTAAATTTTTAAGCAGACTGTCGTCTCGTAAGTCCAAATCTTCTGGAATAGTCTGCAGTGCTAATCTTGCAAATAAAATATCAATCTAAAACAAAAACAAAACTTAACATTCCATATCTGCTGAACTATTTTCAAGGCATTTCTTTAAAAAACAAAACACTTCATACTCCTTAAAGCCAGGATCTTCTCATCAATAATGAACACGACAATGCCAACAACCCAAACACTATTAATTGATACCATCGATATTCTAATCAGATGTTAAAACATGGTAATCTGAAACAGAACTTGTATAAATGCCTACTTGTCGTTTTAATCATAATAACTAAGTTTGATTTACTAAGTTTATTAAATGCATATTAGATTTACCAAGTTTGCTAAATTTATACTGGGTTACTTAAAATTACCTGTTCAACTTTCCAGCTATATAAAACCAAAAATGTTTCTCTAACTTAGTTTTGACTAAGAAAACAAAAACAAACACTGGCTAATTCTGAAAGCTTATGCTGGAGGTGCCAAAAGAATGTATACAAGTAGACATTTTGGTCAGCGTTGCTCAAGCAGTACTTCACTATAATCAGAAGTGATTGGACGCTGATGGTAACCACTCTGAGCACCTCTTGTAACTGCAGAAGTCAAACGTGACTTGTACTCATCTTTTGTTATCGGTATATATTATTACAATTTTAATAGTTTTCCATTTTAAAAATGTGTATGCATTTTTTTGGGCACCCTCTGTAAAATACAAGTGACAACTGTTTTTTTCTTTTTTCAAGGAAAGGTAGGAGTGCAAAGAAACTTAACACAGATTTGGTAATTACTCCTGAGGGTATGATTTCATGCTTTCAAAACTTTGAATGCTGCTAGAAACAAGCATTTATACGATCTCTTTAGAAACAAGTATTTTAAGAGCTTATTGTAAAGAATCATTCACATGTGCCTACAGGATAGAAAAAAACTACACACTTATGCAAATAAATACTTGTGTAGCCTGTTTTCCAATGAAACAGATTCCAAAGTCCCAATTTAGACAGAAATAAAGATTATAATATGCTCACAAAAACAGGTAACTGAAAAAGCAACTTAGTAACACAGGCATTTAAAAAAAGGGTAAAATGGGGCCGGCCAAGTGGCTCACTTGGTTAAGAGCTCGCTCAAGAGTGCAAGCTCTGAGCAACAGGGTCACTGGCTCAATTCCCGGCCCGAGCTGAGCAGCCGCTGAGTAGCCGCTGAGCTGCCAACAAGTGGCAGGATGGCTCAAAAAAAAAAAAAAAAAAAACCAAAAAAACCCCCAAAAGGATAAAATTACTTCACAAAATGTTGAAATGAAAAGACATTCCCGGGCCGGGCGAGTGGCACGGTGGTTAAGAGCTGGCTTGGGATGCCAGAGGGCCCCGGTTCGGATCCCACATATGAGGGCCAGTGACACTGCCCTCCACAGNGCAGGATGGCTTAGCTTTAAAAAAAAAAAATAGCTATGACTTGTTGGAGAAAATTTCTGGTCTAACTTTTTCATGCAGCCTTTTCAGCACTTCCAGATAGTAAATTTGGTTCACTGTTTGTCTAGTTGGTACACATTCATCATGAATAATCCCTCTGATATCAACAAAGGTTAGCAACGTCACTGCAACAAGTTCACGAACTTAATTGTCAGACCTATTTTCATTGCAGCATTATTTACAATAGCTAAGTTATGGAAGCAACCCAGGTACCCATCAACAGGCGATTGGATAAAGAAGATGTGTTACATATATACAATGGAATACTACGCGGCCACAAAAAAGAATGAAATCTTGCCATTTGTGACAACATGGGTGGACCTAGAGGATATTACGCTAGTGAAAAAAATCAGAGAAAAAAAATACCATATGATTTCACTTATATGTGGAATTTAAAAAAACAAAATAAATGAACAAATAAAAACAGAAACTCATAGATACACAGAACTGATGGTCGCCAGATGGGTGGGGGGTTGGGGAGATGGGGTGAAAAGGGTGAAAGGGATTACTAAGTACAAATTGCCAGTTATAAAAACAGTCATGAGAGGGGCCGGCCGAGTGGCTCAGTTGGTTAAGAGCTCGCTCAAGGGTTTGAGCTCTGAGCAACAGTAGTTTGAGTCCAGCCCAAGCTGAGCTGCCGCTGAGCTGCCAACAGAAGGCAGGATGGCTCAGCTAAAAAACAAACAAACAAACAAAACAACAAAAAACAGTCATGAGAATGTGAAGTACAACATAGAGAATACAGTCAATAATATTGCAATAACTATGTATGATGTCAGGTGGGTGCTAGGCTTATCAGGGTGATCACTTCATAAGGTATATAAATGTCTAATCACTATGTTGTACAACTGAAATTAATATACTGCATGTCAACTGTAATCGAAAAATCAATTTTAGAAAATTTTAAAAAGAATATGGCATATAAGCCATAACTGCCTGATCTGTCCTAGGGGCCCCATATTCTGTGGGGCCCTATATGTACATACATAATACATTTGGTCATTTTCTCCTGTTTTATTTTGTTTTTAAAGTAGTCAAGTCCTTTGTATTCCTATATTTAGGTATTTTAAATACTCACAAAGTTGGCCTGATCATTTAAATGAAACCAGTAAGGTGTGTGCAGAAACAGGCCTTCCGCGATGGTTAAGAACTGGCTTGGGACACCAGAGGGCCCCGGTTCGGATCCCACATATGAGGGCCAGTGACACTGCCCTCTACGGCTGGGATGCTGAACAACAGCTCAACCTGGAGCTGGGCTACCGTGACTCGCAGGCGACGGCGTAGGCTGCAGCCACTGCTGTGGTGGGTTGCCATGGGCTACTGTGTGTAGCCAGCAGCCAGCGTAAGCTACAAAATTTGACTAGAAGACTAGAAGCATACAAAATTTGCATATGGAAAAACTATCAAGTAAACTGTTTTGTAGCAGCATTTCATTGTCACTGTTTCATTACTTCTATTATTCTAGCTCTTAATTTCACTACACTCCTTTAAAAGACTAAAAATGGTATTCTACAAAGAATAGGCAGTCACTTCCATTAAAAAACTGAATTCTTATTAATATCACACCAACTCACTAATTATAGAACTTCAAAAATAAATGTTTTGTTTTAAGCTGAGCCATCCTGCCACCTGTTGGCAGCTCAGCGGCAGCTCAGCTCGGGCCGGACTCGAACCGCTGTTGCTCAGAGCTCAAACTCTTGAGCAAGCTCTTAACCAACTGAGCCACTCGGCCCAAAATAAACGTTTTTAACCTACATTTATCAAAATTACACATAGCAAAAACTGTCTATCTGAATTACGCCTTACCTCTATCCCATCAAAACACAGTTTGATAACTGGCACAAATGCCTCTTCAACAGCCTGTAAGAAAATCAAACAAGTTCAGTGTCTCTGAAGCTACATATCAGACCTATACTAGTTTTAGTACTTTCAAGTGAATGCAACCACTAGTTTTAGTACTTTAAATGAATGCAATACTTGAAATTGTTTAAAGGCAATTTAGTGTCATGCCTGACACAGACTAGTTCTCAACAAGCAGCTTTAGCGCAGTAGGCTCTGGAATCAGACAAACCTAAGATCAAACCCTTGATTTCCGACACTGAGATATGTGATCACAGTCAAACGGCATAATATTTTGTCTGTCTCATTTCCTACTCTGTCCACGAGACGAGATTTATGATTGTAGGCTTGTAAAGAACAAAATGAAAGCATACACGATAAGCACTTAAAAGGGTTCGGCAAATTTCAAGACTTCAATAAATGACAGCCATAAAAGTCACTCAATTAACTAATTTTTATAGTTAACTAATTATCTAATTTTTGTAACTCCTTCCCTTCCACCCCAAACATGTACGCACTCTTAAGTCTTTTACTTCTTCCTGTAATTTCAACTTATCATAGAAGGAGGTGAAAAAGTCACTGCGGTCAACATGTCTTGGTGCAACACACAAGGCATCAATATCAGCACCTTAAAAAAAAAAATCAAGCCCATCAACCATTAATTACTATTAGAAAATTATTTTGTATCTTATTGCAACATTTGTCGTTGAGAATTAGTTAACATTATACTGGTGAGCATCTAAAAATGCACCCTCCTTCCCCTTAAAAAAATTATCAGTCAGCATAGGAATAACATCATCCTAATTAATGGGCTGTATCTTTTTTCTGCAGCATCTTCTAGCTGCAGTGGCCCAGGTGACCTGGGAGTGAAAGCAAGGTGACTCAGACAGGACTTTTACAGTGAAGAGGGGATTATTTAAGAACAGACCTAACATCCTGATGTCATTAGTCACAGCCATGTTCATTAGTGAAACAAAGAAACAGTTTTCTTCTATACATTATGTGACTGGTGCTTTATAGGCTCCTATCTGGCCCCCAATGAGACCAAGAGAATAAACTTCAAAAAGGACCACTGGTATCCAATGAGGAAAACCCATGGTAAGGTATTTGTTACTAATTTAGTGCTTGATAAGAGGCCAGCACCGAGTACATAGGGAAAACACAATAAAGATAATTAAAATCAGTAACTGGGATCATAGAAAGGAGAGATCAACATGGAATCAAGTCAGCATAGACATTTTCCTAAAAGACTCAATAGCTGAGGCACTGCTATGAAGGCTGTATATTTAGCATATTCATGAAGCAGAAGAACAGACAGTACACTACTATTGGTACATAGTGGGAGATGGGGAGAAGGAAGGTACCAGAACACAGAAATGTATATACTGGCAGAAACTTTCAACATAGGGGCCAGTGGTTAATGGTTGAAAAGTACAGCCTCAGAATCCCCAAGTTAGAACCCCAGTTCTGCCAAGAGATGGTTGGGAGAAATTGTTCCTGCTTTATTGCTTCTTTAAGTCTCATACTCCTATATATTACATGAGAATAAGAGTAATGAGAAATAAATAAAATAATGAAGATTAAAAATGTATTAGCTCCATGCTCAGTAAGAAGAAAAAGCTCAATAAATGCTCTGCCATAACATTTTTGTATTTATTTGCAGAGAAGAAAAAAACTACAAGCATAAATAAGAAAATACTGACAAGTGATTGTCAATGGCTGCAGATATGCACTTTTTTTGTTTGTTTTTTGCTTAACTATATTTTACAACTATAATAAGAGCATGGGTAAAAGAAAATACATAGGCTTTCTGAAAAAGTTAAATTCACATGTGTTCTGATTTCCACCATGATAGATATTCTTCAGGTAGAGGAAATGACATAAGGAACAGCATTGTTCAAAAGAATTCTCCAATGGGAAAAATGTTCTATATTTGCACTTTCCAATGTGGTAGCCACTACCCTATGTGGCTACTTACACTGAGAAATTGAATTTGACATTTTAGTTGATATTGCATTGGACAGTTCAGGTACAGAAGGCATGATTTTATTTCTTTCTTCTTACCTAATTTAGGTTCCCTGAAGTACTCTCTTTAATGCAAACTTAAGCTTTATGATACACCACAAGTAATTGAGATGGATATGTTATTGTAACTTTTAAGAAATAAAAACATATTCTTTCCCAAAATAATGAAAACAATATTTACCCTTTGTGTGTACTCCTAATCTGTAAGATCCAAATGTAAAAATTTTTCCGCCAACATTTTCAATTACAGATTGTGGAAGATTCTGTTGAAACAAACAAGAAATGGTTATTTTGTCAGTGGAACACAAAGGAAATTATTTCAAATAACACTCTACATAAAAAAAAAAAAAAAAAACCCAAGGCTGGTTGAGTGGCTCTGTTGGTTAAGAGTTGGCTTAAGAGCACGAGGTCTGAGCAACAGGGCCGCCAGTTCAATTCCCATATGGGCCAGTGATGCCGCACCTGAGCTGAGCTGTCGCTGAGCTGCCAACAGGTGGCAGGATGGCTCAGCTGGTATAACAACAAGTATGCCTGTTCAATGGTGGGTTACGCCCACCAGCATCTAAGATTGAATTTGGCACCTTGAGCTGAGCTGCCACCCAGATGGCTCAGTGGATAGAGCATGCGCTCTTAACAACAATGCTGCTGGTTCGACTCCAGCATGGGATGGGGGCTAAGCCGACCCGCAACTAAGACTGAAAACAACACCTTGAGTTTAGAGGCCATGAGCTGCCGACAGGAAGCCAGATGGCGACTGGCGCCTTCCACAACGAAGATTGAAGAACAACAACTTGGCTGGTCCCCCTCCCCAATTCCCCAACACTGTTCCCCTCCCCCAATTCCCCAATAAAATCTTAACCCCCCAAAAAAGTAAGATTTTAGTGCCAATTTACATAGAGGGTAAACAAACTGTATAAGTTCTACAAATACCAGGCCTTCACAGATCAGGCTAATTTGAAATTCAAGCACTTCTGAACTTTTAATGAGTGTTCTTTAGTGAAGACCCTTATTTTAGAATTTTGCCACATATCTAGAAACTGCTTTAAACAGGACTGGTAGAGACCATGTGATTACACAGAAGCAATGTTATAATCAGAGATTTTATTCATGACAAAGATGTTGCATAAATCATGTTAGAATATAACAGAACATGTATTACGATTGCTTACAATATTATATTATAATCAATGGTTATACCAAATAGCCCATATATAAATATATAATTTTACCACATCAAAGTGACTTACTTTAAGGCCAGTACTGCTACATAATAGTTTAATATTTTAGATTTCCGAAAGACTGGAAATTCTGAACAGAGCTAAACTTACTGATGGTTTCTGAGAGTAGAGACACCAGAAATAAGGAAAATGGAAAGAATATTTTTACGGCAAAAAATGTTTTAAAATTATTTTTTATTTTTAAATTATAGTTGACATATTATATTAGTTTCAGGTGTACAACAGTGATTAGACGTTCATGTAACTTACGAAGTAATCACCCCAGTAAAATTTAGTACGCATCTGATACCACAGTTATTACAATACTATTGACTATATTCTCTATGCTATATTTTACACATCCCCATGACTATTTTGTAACTACCAATTTGTAATCCCTTAATCCCTCCCCCTCCCCGCAAATGGCACCATCAATCAGAACGTTCTCTATGAGTTTGTTTATTTTGTTCTTTAGATTCCACATATAGGTGAAATCATATGGTATTTGTCTTTCTCTGTCGGACTTATCTCACTCAGCATAGTATCCTCTAGGCTCATCCATGTTGCTGCAGATCATTCGCTGTTATGGCTGAGTAATGTTTCATTGTATGCATGCACCACTTCTTTATCCACTCATCTACTCACAGACACCTAGGTTGCTTGAAAGGAAAGCATTTCAAAATCACCTTCCTGACCCTGGCACTACTATAAAGTACCATGGTGACTGACTACTTAATAGCCCTGGTGGTAAGGATGATGTCTGCCCAAACAAAATGAATTTTAAGTGTGCTAGGTCAATACTTGTTTTTCCCTTCTAATTACTCAATCAAGTCTTATTCAGCACCAGAGCATAAAAGAGACTACTCTCCCCCTGCTGTGCCAAAAATGACATAAATGAAGTGTTATTTCATACTCCAAAAACCCTAAAAATAAATTGTAAAGATTCAGGGACTCGCCTGTTTAAGAACACACTTAAATCATCACTTATGGAAAAGAGACAATCTATATGCCTAACATTACACCTATTAAAAGTAGTCAAGGCCCCCCCCCCCAAAAAATTAAATGAAATGAAATGTAAAGAGTAGTCAAGGACTGAACAAGAGACACCAAATTGCCAAAGCAACATTGAGAAAGAAGAACAAAGTTGGAAGTATCACACTACCTTATATCAAACTACTATAAAGCTACAGTAATCAAAACAGCATGGTAATGGCATAAAAACAGACACAGAGATCATTGGAACAGAATAGAGAGCTCAGAAATAAACCCACACCTATATAGTCAATTCATCTACAACAAAGAAGGCAAGAATACACAATGGGGTGAATCAGTCTCTTCAATAAATAGTGTTGAGAAAACAGGACAGATACGTGCATAAAAAATGAAACTGGATCACTTTCTTACACCATATAAAAAAAATAAACTCAAAACGAATTAAAGACTTAAGACCTGAAACCACAAAAAGTCCTAAAAGAAAACAGGCAGTAACCTCTTTGACAACACTCATTTTTTTTTTAAGGTTTTTTTTTTTTAAATTAGGGAATTGGGGGAGGGGAACAGTGTTGGAGAAGGGGACCAGCCAAGTTGGTGTTCTTCAATCTTCGTTGTGGAGGGTGCCAGTCGCCATCTGGCTTCCAGTAGGCAGCTCATGGCATCTAAACTCAAATGCTGTGTTCAATCTTAGTTGCAGGTGGGCGTAGCCACCATGCCATGCAGGGGTCAAACCAGCAGCCTTGTTAAGAGTGCACACTCTATCGGCTGAGTTATCCAGGCGGCAGCGCAACTAAAGGTGCCAAATTCAATCTTAGTTGCGGGTGGGCATAGCCCACCATCAAACAGACAATCTTGTTGTTACATCAGCTGAGCTATCCTGCCACTTGTTGGCAGCTTAGCTCAGGCGCAGTGTCACTGGCCCATGTGGGAACCGAACCAGCGGCCCTGCTGCTTAGAGCCCGTGCTCTTAAGCCAACTCTTAACCAACTGACCCACTCGGCTGGCCCTCTTTGACATCACTCTTAGCATTATTTTTTGGGGTATGTCTTCTCGGTAAAGGAAAACAACGAAAAAATAAATAAATGGGACTACATCAAACTAAAAAGTTTTTGCACAGCAAAGGAAACCAATCAACAAAATGAAAAGACATGCTACTGAATGGGAGAAGATATTCTCCAATGATACATTCAGTAAGAGGTTAATATCCAAAATATATAAGGGACTCATACAACTTAATACCAAAAAAACAAACAGTCCAATTAAAAAATGGGTAGAGGACGGGGGACGGCCGAGTGACGCATTGGTTAAGAGGTGGCTTGGGATGCCAGAGGGCCCCGGTTCGGATCCCACATATGAGGGCCAGTGACACTGCCCTCTACAGCTAAGATGCTGAACAACAGCTCAACCTGGAGCTGGGCTGCTGTGAGTCGCCATCAGCGTAGGCTACAGCCCCTATGGAAGTGGGTTGCCATGGGCTACCGTATATAGCCAGCAGCCAGCGTGAGCAGCCGTCCAGAAGCCGACGACTGATGTGCCTCGCCCAGGAAGAGCGCAATGATGGTGCCAACTTGGGCCAGTAAAGCGACATCCTCCACAACTACACTGAAGAACAAAACGACAGCAACTTGTCTGTTCCCCTTCCCCCCCCACCTCCCAAAAAAGGGGGCTTGGGACGCCAGCTCTGAGCAGCAGGGCCCAGGTTCGGATCACACATTCGGGCCAATGATGCTGCCCTCTACAGCTAAGATGGTGAACAATAGCTCGACCTGGAGCTGGGCTGCTGTGAGTTGCTGGTGACGGCGTAGGCTGCAGTGGGCTGCCGTAAGCTACCATGAGCAGCCGACAGCCAGCGTGAGCGGCCATGAGCGGCTGTCCAATGGCCAGCGAGCGACTGCCTCACCCGGGAAGAGTGCAATGATAGTATCAACATGGGCCAGTGAAGTGACGTCCTCCACAATTAGACTGAAGAACAAAAGGACAGCAACTTGTCTGTTCCCCTCCCCCAATTCCCCAATAAAATCTTAAAAAAAAAAATACAACTACCTTATGACCCAGCAATTCCTATTTATCCAAAGAAATCCAAAACACTAATTGGAAAACATACGAAGTCTGACAATTAAGTTCGTGATCTAATCCTAGAAAAAGTGCTACATACCCCATTATTGAATATCACTATCACCTTCAAAGTACTCCCCTTGGGAAGCTATGCACCGATGCTAACTCCTAGTCCACCCTTCAAAGCAATTTTGAAAGTCTTTTTCTGGAATGGCCATCAGAGCTATCATTGTATTACCCTTGGGGTCCTGAATGTCATCAAAATGTCTTCCTTTCAATATTTCCTTTATCTTCAGGTAAAGAAAGAAGTCATCGGGGGCCATATCAGGCGAGTAGGGAGAGTGTTCCAAAATAGTTGTTTACTAGCTAAAAACTCCCTCACAGACAGTGCCGTGGGAGCAGGTGCATTGTCGTGATGCAAGAGCCATGACTTAGGGCCAGCCGAGTGGCTCAGTTGGTTAAGAGCTCGCTCAAGAGTTTGAGCTCTGAGCAACAGC
>NW_017731419.1:2891916-2894726 GCF_001890085.2 Hipposideros armiger | reverse complement strand
AAAAAAAAAAAAAGAAACAGGCCTTCAAAGGAAGTTAGGAAGAAACTTCCTGAGAAGAATGATCTGGGGACATCTCTAGTAAAACACACTATCTTAAGATAGCATCATCTAATAGAACTCTCCAGTATAGTGGCCACTAGCTATCCTTCACTACTAAGCTGAGGAACTGGATGTCTAATTGTATTTCACTTGAACTGCCATAGTCACATGTAGCTAGAGGCCAATTAGTACATGTCTAGACATACATGTGTTTATAGCTATTAAAATAATTATAACACACAAATTAAGATTTCTTCATTCAAGCCATAGAAAAACATTTTCAAGTGTAAAATCTTTTTTGTAAGTCTCAGGATATTATTAGATGACAAACAAACCAGACAACTAAAGTAAAATTCAAATTTTATGTAATTTTCTCCCCAAAATATTATAAATTAATTGTAACTATACATTAAATCAGTAGTTCTCAACCAAGGATGATTCTGCCTCTCACAGAACATATGGCAAGGTCTGGAGACATTTTTGGTTGTCACAATTTGGGGAAACAGGGGGCAGGGGTAATAACAGGAAGAGGCCAGGGATGTTGGTTAACATCTTACAATACACAGGACAGCCCCCTAAGAAAGAAATTAGCTAGTCTAAAAATATAAATAATGACATCATCAAGAAATCCTGGATCAAGTCTTAAAACTAACCAGCAGAGCAGGAAATGCTCTCTACAAACTGCAGACACAAAAGATCAAAAGTTGTGAAGCCTCGCCTCTTTAGTCCCATTCTCTAACCAACTTACATACCGTTGTGTCGTCGGAAAAGTCATGACGTAATTTTTCTATGTTTCTCGTTGCAAAAATGCGCCACGACTTTTCCGACAACCCAATACTTACAGATTTAGGCTATAAAGAAAAGGACACAGAGAAATATGAATAGGAATAAGCATTAATTCCATTTCATTACTCCAAACAATTTTCTTACCCTCAGGAAAACCAGCAGGAAGAACTGTATCAACAATTACTGGTTGCCAGATGGGAGGGGGATTGTGTGAAAAAGGTGAAGGGGTTAAGTAGTAAAAGTTGGCAGTTACAAAATAGTCATGGGGATGTAAAGCAGAGGGAATATAGTCAATAATATTGTAATAACTATTTATGGTGCCAGGAGGGTACTAGACTTATCAGGGGAATCACTCCGTAAGTTATATTAATGTCTAACCACTATCTGTACTCCTGAAACTAATACAATATTGAAAGTCAACTGTAATTGAAAGATAAAAAAATAATAAAAAAAAATTACTGGTTAGGGGCCAGCCGAGTGGCTCATTTGGTTAAGAGTTAGCCTAAGCGTGCGAGCTCTGAGCAACAAGGCTGCTGGTTCAGTTCCCACATGGGCCAGTGACACTGCGCCCGAGCTGAGTTGCCAACAGGTGGCAGGATGGCTCAGCTGGTGAGAGCATGTGCTTGTAACAAGACTGCCTGTTGGATGGTGGGCTACGCCCACCCGCAACTAAGACTGAACACAGCACCTTGAGGTTACAGGCCACGAGTTGCTGATGGGAAGCCAGATGGCAACTGCGCCCTCCAAAACTAAGATTGAAGAACAACAACTTGGCTGGTCCCCTTCCCCAATTCCCCAACACTGTTCCCCTCCTCCAATTCCCCAATTAAAAAAAAAAAATTTACTAGTGAAAGAAACTCATTGGGCACTGAAGTACCTGAAACAAAACTATCATCAATGAAACAGCACTAGTTTCACATTAAATAAATGTAAGTTCTGGCCTTGTGTACTTGACTATGGTTTTAAACTTAGACTAAACATTAACAAAAAAGCCATTAAAACAAATCTCTGTTTTCCACACAAGGTTAAAGAAATACCAAGTTCAATAAATGAGTAAAAAATACTTTAACATCTTTTGCTCAGCTCCAAAGAGCTCCTTTTCAAAATCTATCAATGAGAAATAGGTAATACAGAGTCCCCAATTTAAAATACTCCCATTGTTAAAGTTTTCATCAGTTGTTTGAAATACATACTGTTTTAAGAAAAAAATATTATAAATTTGACTAAAACCAAAAGACCAACTGACTTTTCTTCTACATTAATGCCTCTCTTCTTCTATCCTGGGTTCTTTCCATCCAATGAATTCCAGACACAATTCTAAGAATACACTTCCTGTATCAGAAACCCGGTCAGATTCATCAGCTGTGTGCATGACTTTTCAAAATAAAGTATTAGGAACTCAGAGAATGTTATTTTAAAAAAACTAAATGAATATTCAGTTTGAGAGTCTAATATCTGAAAACCTAAAAAATGCTCGTATGGGCCAGCCAAGTGGCATGTTGGTTAAGAGCTGGCTTGGGACACCAGCTCTGAACAGGAGGACCCCGGTTCAGATTCCACATGGGTCAGTGATGCTGCACCCTCCACAGCTAAGATGCTGAACAACAGCTCAACCTGGAGATGGGCTGCCATGAGTCGCCAGAGATGGCAGCCAGCATGAGCTTTTGTGAGCTGCCGTGAGCAGCCATCTAATGGCCGGTGAGCGACTGCCTCAGCCAGGAAGAGCACAATGATAATACCAACATGGGCCAGTGAAGCGACGTCCTCCACAACTAGACTGAAGAACAAAACCACAGCAACTTGTCTGTTCCCCTTCCCGGATTCCCCAAGGCTGTTCCCCTCTCCCGATTCCCCAATAAAATCTCAAAAAAAAAAAAAAATGCTCATAGGATTCCTTAAAAGGTAACACGATTCTCGGGCCGGCCGAGTGGCGCGATGGTTAAGAACTGGCTTGGGACGCCAGAGGGCCCCGGTTCGGATCCCAC
>NW_017731419.1:2806515-2891711 GCF_001890085.2 Hipposideros armiger | reverse complement strand
GAAGCAACGTCCTCCACAACTAGACTGAAGAACAAAACCACAGCAACTTGTCTGTTCCCCTTCCCCCAATTCCCCAATAAAAATCTTTAAAAAAAATAAGGTAACACGATTCTCATATATTTCCTACACATTTTAAAAGCACCTTTCTAGGGCAATATCTACTATTTCAGTAGAGTACATAAGTAATTAACTGAGTTTAAGCTTTCAAATCTTGCAACCAAAGAGTACTTACAAAAATCGCTAAATTCAGTTTTTCCTGCTTTCAAAATAACTAGAAAATATAAATTCTGTTATCGATAGTCTAAATGGACTCTGCATTAAAGGCTAAATCCACTCAAATAAGAACAGGTTACGTAAGACAACTGCTATGTTCAGTTGGCAAATTATTTCATGTACAAGTGAGTCACCTTACCTTGCTTTCACTGATTTCCCGTATCCACTCTTTTACCAGGTTATTTAATTTTCCCAAAATTAAAATCCTGTTGATAGAGCAAAGATCAATCAAGTTGTTTGTTATTCCAAATCATTACTTATCAAAATGAAAAGGTTTCAATAGGTGGCTTTCTAAATTTTAAATAGTTTTTAAGTTATCAGGAAGCAAGTATGTAGTAGATATATATATGTAGGCACTGTTACATTGGGTGAGGCATTCCTTTAGCTGAATAAGGCATTCCCCTTTCTCCTGACAGTTCTATACTATAATAACCAAAAGCATCAAAAAACAAAATTAAGGAAATAGAAGTCTATGTAGAAAAAGTTTTTCTTAAGTATCACTCTTGTCTGAAACACACATACATTTGGGAGAATAAGTCTGACTTTCTAAGAGAATGCCTCAAAATTAGGTTCTTATGTTAATAAGAAATTATACATACACACACGTATATACATATATGTTTACCTGCGCTGCAGTTCCTCTTCCTCTTCAAAAACCCCAAAGGGCTTCAGAGTCTCAATGAGTTTCTGTGTAAGCAGGCAGTCAGTCTCCTTGGGGGCTGCTAAGCTGATAGGAGAGGTAATGCCATAGTGCTTCGGTGGTGGCTGTGTTTGTTGTGATCCCTGCGTTGTAACTGGACTACAAATGGAATTGGATAAAATTACTGCCAAAAAATGTCTAAAACTTGAAACAAATCAGCATGACTAGAAAAACTGCTTTAGTAAAATACATTTCTAAATATAGTTGGTTCCTTGCCACACCTCAAAAAACTTTACTTACAAAAGATGTTTTACTTATGTTACAACAAAAGTAACCACAATCAAGTGACCAAATGAATAAATATTTCTCCTTCCACTCCAAGTAGTTCAACTTTGTCACCACCTAAATATCCAAAACTATAAATAAGACTCGAGATCAAACATACTGCTGGAGAATATGCAATCTAGAACAGAAGAGAACTGAGAAACTGCACTTCTTGAAAAGGAAACAAAATTTGTTACACTGTTACTTCTCAAGCAATGATAAACATACTGCAAAAACACTATTTTAGCATTACAAGAGACTCCCCAAATGGAACTTAACATGGCTCACAATGAATAAAATTTCATAGACAATAGGGCACATAACATAAACATAAACTTTGGGGAGGGAGAACTATGTTCATACTAAGCTTGTGATAGGTTTTCAGTAAGAGATTTATACTTCAACATAATGCTAGCCTATAGCCTAAAAGTTTTCATTTTGAGAGAAATTCAGATTTTTAAAAACCAATAGGATTTTCATATAACTGGTAAAGGCAAGGCATGCTTTAAAGGCTTCAGAAAATCAATCTGACTCGATTATTTTTTGGTGAAAACAATTCTTGTTTTATCCATCCGTATAATTAACTTTGTAAATTAATGGACAAGGATTCTAAAGATAAGAAGCACAATTATTTAAAAACTAACAAGTCAAATAGCATATAAAACAAGGTAGGGGCAAAGGTAGAACCTACTGGATCAGTTATAGCCCCCAAATTCTGTTCCTTAAACAATATTACACACACATACCCCTCTACTATTTTTTAAGTTCTAAATAAGTTTTTCTTTTTTTAATTAAAGTGCAATAATCTATTTAAAGAATAACATGCCAAGTCCAAGAACCCTATACAGGTAAATCCCGTTATGTCTTCACTGCCTACCCGCTGGGTTCTGGTTTATACTGTGGCTGGCTGGACTGTTTTATAGTTTGTCTTGATATCAACACCACCCTAAGAATGCCAGGAAGCCCACACTGTTTGTTACTAATTAGCTACTGGGCTATATAGCATCTAACCAATGTTTCCTGGTCTACTAGCTCTGCAGTGTCTCAATTTTAACACAGATTTTACAGTAATGTTTACTAAATGAATATCAGATTTATTATCTCTTGCAGCAGTTAATTCATCACTTCCTTTTTTTCCCCTTGAATATTGAATGAGTTTATTTGAGCCAAACGGATGACATGCTGGGAAGCCAGATCTTCAATGCTCCCCCCCTCCTCTCTTAATCTACATTTTAGCTATACAAGGCTATTGTGTTAATTCGCTGACCTGGGGATCTGCATGAGCACCGAGCACTACCTGAAGATTAATAATATCTTACATTAATGTCCTATTTCTCAAATTTATATAGCATCACCTATGATTAAAATATACAAATTATGTGTAAGTGTATTCATAATGTCTTGGTTAACACATATTTTCATCAGTCATCAAATAGTTATCAGGGTCCATAAAACTGACATCAAAAATGTGGCCCTCACAACTGCCTGGTCATTGCAAAAGTCTCCTTCAGAGGTTTCAGAGAAAGTATGTTAAATGGAAAAAGTATAGCTACCACATATTCTGATTACACTCTTTTATATTTTTCACTGCTTCTTGAGTCTCTCCAAGTGGACCATCACCCTTCATGACTACTATCCCAGGATTATGAATAGTTTTATAAATCTTAAGCAGAGCCAGAAATGAAAACGAGTGAAAAGTTCATTCTAGCTAGTCTTGGTTGAAGCAAACAGAGCTTTCAAGTGTAAACTGAATTCATGTTTGTCTAATTTCAAGTAATAAACCTCTACTTTATTGTGTCGTTATTGTTTTGAGCAAGTAATGTTTCTCTGCATTCCTTTCTGTTTCAATTCATTACCAGTTGAGTTTAGATCACCAACATTCTCTGTGGGGTTAAGATTCCTGACTTATCTTTCCCATTTTTTTCTTTCTCAAATATTCAGGTTTTGAACTGTCACACACAAAAAACAATGCTTGGAAAGCTGCTTATCTCAACTCTATTACCAGAATATTAGACTACAGACTTGGATTTCTAAATTCACACCAAGTCTGTTCACCCTAATTAAAAAAAAAAAATGCTGATGTCCGTATTGGTTTCCACATTAACATTTTGATTGGGTAACAAATCATATCCAAGTCATAAGTTTTTATTTACTTCATTAAAAATGTAGTCACATCATCTATGGTAAAACACACTTACTTGCCACATCTAATTCAAGAAAGGACATATATAGTACACATTTATATATTTATACATATACATTTAATTCAAGTATATATATAGAACATACTAATTCAAGAAAAAAAGTATAAAATAAATAAACATCACAACCAAACAAAAGTGAAGAAACAAAGACATGTTTTGAAAGTTACAAGATACCTCCTCCTCCAATAGAAATGGCTTAATCTTAGGTAAGTGGCAGGGCTAGGCATTCCAGGCTGCCAGATGCTTTGAATTTCCAAATGTCCCAAGTAGAAACATTAACCATGATTCTACTTTAAATGGAGGAAGTTTTTCCATTTAATTTTAATATTAGAAATTAAGTAGAATGAGAAAACAATTTAAGGGTCTTTATGTTGCTGTTCTTCTTCTAACAAGACAAAAATACACACTGCAATATTGGATAATTTAAAAGGTTCTGCTTTACAGGCGCTCTCTTAGAACCAAACGCGAGACAGCTATCAATCCCAAGAATGCAAAGCTCTTCCTCCCATATATAAACACATTAGACACTTGCCCGTGTCTATCACTTCCTAGAGACAATTTTACCAGTATTTAGCCTTCTGCAGACATTATCCTATTTTAAAAACAAAACTTCTACAATTATGTAAAACAATGGAAAAAAACTACATACAGAGATAGATAGTATGTGTGACTCATTAAAATTTCTTTCTGGTTTTCATTATCAGGAACACTTGTGCTTTTCTTGAGCAATTGATTTATTTTCATCTAATAAGCATGATTTATATTGATTGGGTTGTCGGAAAAGTCATGACGCATTTTTGCAACGGAAAACATAGAAAAAAATATGTCATGACTTTTCCAACAACCCAATATTTACCTTTAGGATACTGCCTAAATTCTTAGAATGAAAACTGCGGGTGGCAATCTTGCAAGTTCTCTACTCCACAAAAATCCAAATACCACTGTATTACTGTAGGAATTATTTTGGTACCCTAATTTCTTCCTGTTTTAGATCTCTATCCTTCTTCTTCCTTTTCACCGGCCTTTAATGCAAACACCTTGATAGTTTGTAACATGTGAATAAAGCATTCTTAAAAGTCTTATTCCTGGGTCAGCCAAGTGGCTTGTTGGTTAAGAGTTGGTTTGGGAGCGCGAGCTCTGAGCAGCAGGGCCAGCGGTTCGGATCCCACATGGGCCTAGTGACGCTGCGCCCTCTACAGCTAAGATGGTGAACAACAGCTCGACCTGGAGCTGGGCTGCCGCGAGTTACGGGTGATGGCCTAGGCTGCAGTGGAGCTGCAGTGGGCTGCCGTGAGCTACCATGAGTGGCTGGAAGCCGCCATGAGCAGCCTTCCGCCGCCGTGAGCAGCCGTCCAATGGCCGGGAGCGACTGCCTCACCTGGGAAGAGTGCAATAATACCAACATGGGCCAGTGAAGTGACATCCTCCACAGCTAGACTGAAGAACAAAAGGACAGCAACTTGTCGGTTCCCCTCCCAGATTCCCCAATGCTGTTCCCCTTCCCCAATTCCCCAATAGACTCTTAAAAAAAAAAATGTGTCTACAAAGTCTGCTCTCAACTCAGAAGCAATCTAATAAAGTAGAAGGTAGGCCAGGTTTTGCTTCTGTTTCTGGTTTTACTAGTTTTATTATTACTATTGGTAAGTTGTATCTCTGTGGATTTATCTTAGAATTTATTACTGGGTTGTCGGAAAAGTCATAACTTATTTTTTCTGTTTTTCATTGCAAAAATGCGTAATGACTTTTCTAACAACCCAATAGATTTCTTCTCTAAGTTGGATGGCAAACTAGGAATTTTAAAACTATCACACTTTTGTAACACTTAAAAGCAGTTTTCCAAACATAGAAAAATTTTAAACCAATACTCAAAGAAAGCTCCGTCATTTCCATGCTGGGCTGTCCAAGACCTGATTCTAATTACAATAAATATTTAGATACTTAGAAAGAATACCAACTTTCTTGTAAAATCAGCATATGACTGCAGACTGCTTATTAAGGCTAGATATTTGCTTCAAAAGTTTAGGCATCCAACTTAACCAATATGTGCACTCTGAAATATTAAAAAACTACTTTGGTATAATACTTAAAAAGCTAATTCAAAGACTGCACATTCCTATGATTTTTAAGTTGTAGATTAGTGACCATACATCCAAAATATGATCAATCTTTGGATATATTACTACTGATAACTATTTCAAGTTAGCGAGGAAAGTTTGGAATACTCAAATGGCTTAAATAATACACAGTAAAATCTAGATTCCTGATGCCATATTTACAAATATTTAAGAATTATAGAGCTATTTCAAAATATTAAAAAAAAGAATGACGGGCTGGCCGAGTAGCGTGTTGGTTAAGAGCTGGCTTGGGACTCCAGCTCTGAGCAGCAGGGCCCTGGTTCGAATCCCACATGAGGGCCAGTGACCCTGCCCTCTACAGCTAAGATGGTGAACAACAGTTTGACCTGGAGCTGGGCTGCCTTGAGTCACCGGCTACGGTATAGGCTGCAGCCTGTGTGAGTGGACGACCAGAGGCCGGCGACCTATCTGCCTCACCCGGGAAGAGAGCAATGATAATACCAACATGGGCCAGTGAAGCGACGTCCTCCACAACTAGACTGAAGAACAAAAGGACAACAGCAACTCATCTGTTCCCCTTCCCCCGACTCCCCAATGCTGTTCCCCTCCCCCAATTCCCCAATAAAAATCTTAAAAAATAAAAGAATGAACATTATTTTCAGAACCACATTTAAACATGACTCAAATCCCAAAAGCATACACAAAAACTCATTTGCCTATATAAAAATACACCAACTTTTATATAGCAAAAATACATCATAAACAAAGTTGAAGCAAATGATAAGTGAGGAAAATACATGCAACTAATACCAGAACAGTAATATTCTTGATACATAGAGAGTTCCTAAATCACCAAAAAAAAGTTTCACTGCAAATCAGGGAAGCAAATTAAGACCACCATTTTCTGCCAGACTGGAGAAAAAGATGATGGACTTCTAATAAAAATTAAAGACATCATAAACCTCCAATATTGGCAATGGTGTAAGAAAATAAGCACTGTTATCCATCACTACACAAGTGAGCTTGGTACATCATTTTAAAAAACAATATTCATCAAAATTACAGTAAAAATACATATATCAATTTTTGAAGTTTACGTCCAGCAATTTCACCTCCAGCAATCTAGCTTACAGAAATATTAGGTCATAGGACTCAAACTGAAATGAAGGTCCTGAAGTTGGAAGACATACCCTATTTAATTCACATTTTAATATATAAAATATTACATAAAAATCCAAATTTCCGGCCACTCCCAGAGTAGAGATACAATGGATTAGAAGACAGGCCAAATATGGGCCTCACGTCTGTACAGCTACAGTAAGCCTGAAATGAGCAGTCTCTATCCCAGGGAATACTACAGTAAGCCTGAAATGAGCAGTCTCTATCCCAGGTTATTTCCCATATGCTTGGGATTTGCAAATAAATACCTCTCTTCACCCTGCAGGTTCTGGAATTTGACCCTTTTCGTAGAAATCATACAAAAAAATATCCCAGGTTGTTCACTGCATAATTATAGCACGTTCTTACAACCTCATACTATGTGATATAAAAAGAATGAGGTAGTTATTACATGTAGTTTCATGGAAAGATGCCCATGTCAGGTGAAAACCTGTAGAATATAATTATGATAATAGCTAGTATTTATCGAACCCCAACATATTCCAGGTACATGTGAAGAAGCACTTTGTTTACATTATTCCCAATTGTTCCTAACAACTCTATTAATTTTCTCCATTTCACAGATGAAGAAACTAAAGAGAAAAAAAGGCTTACCTAAATTCGATGGCCAGGACATGAACCCAGGCATCTGACTGTAATCGTAGCCTCTATGTACAGAGGCTGAAGCACCTCTATACATCTTTCACAATATATAGTATTATGTCTTTAAAAATTATTTGTGTATTATGTCTAGATGTGCATAGAAACACACCAAGCAGAACTGAGACTGGAGGAGGTTCACTTTATATTTTATGAAGTTTTGTTGCAACTTGTTAAATTATTCTTAGAAATAAATATTAATGATGTGATACAAAAGTAAAAAATCTTCTAATGCTACTATTCACCACTAAATTAAGTTAGTTTTAGTATGAAGACTAAAATCACCCCCTAAGATCCTTCCCTGGCAGACAGGGACACCAAACAAATGCTCAATTTAAAACAATAAGTAGCTTTTTTATTATTAGCTAAAAACCCAGTTTATGCTAATCAAAACATATTTTTTTATTATTTTATTTTTTTATATTTTTTATTGGGGAGTTGAGGGAGGGGAACAGCGTTGGGGAATTGGGGAAGGGGAACGGACAAGTTGCTCTCCTTTTGTTCTTCAGTCTAGTTGTGGAGGACGTCGCTTCACTGGCCCATGTTGGTATTATCATTGCGCTCTTCCCGGGTGAGGCAGTCGCTTGCCGGCCATTGGATGGCTGCTCATGGCAGCTCATGAAAGCTCAGGCCCGCTGTCGGCCAGCCCCACTGCAGCTTACACGACGGTGACTCATGGCAGCCCAGCTCCAAGTCAAGCTGTTGGTCACCATCTTTAGCTGTAGAGGGTGCAGCGTCACTGGCCCTCATGTGGGATCAGAACCAGGGTCCTGCTGCTTGGAGCTGGCGTCCCAAGCCAACTCAACCAATAAGCCACTCGGCCTGCCCAAAACACATTATTTTAAAGATGTGAAATAAAACAAGACTTTAAAAATGGATTTTTGGGGGCCGGCCAAGTGGCACGCCACTCTGAGCAGCAGGGCCCTGGTTTGGATCCCACATGAGGGCCAGTGACACTGCGCGCTCTACAGCTAAGATGGTGAACAACAGCTCAACCTGGAGCTGAATTGCTGTGAGTCGCTGGCGACATCGTAGGCTGCAGTCCCTGCTGCAGTGGGCTACCGTTGAGTGGCCAGCAGCCGGCGTGAGCAGCCGTCCAATGGCCGGTGAGCGACTGCCTCACCTGGGAAGAGCACAATGATAATACCAACATGGGCCAGTGAAGCGACGTCCTCCACAACTAGACTGAAGAACAAAAGGACAGCAACTTGTCTGGTTCCCTTCCCTGATTCCCCAACGCTGTTCCCCTCCCCCAATTCCCCAATAAAACCTTTAAAAAAAATAAAAATATAAATGGATTTTTCAGTGCAATACTCTGTGATCAGATATAGCAAGTATAAAGCAAATCCTGCTTTATTTACTGCTCCAGAAAACTGTTAAGGCATCCAAGGCTATCAAACTTCGTCAATCCAATTTTCCTACAAGCACCTTTTTCTCACTTAACTTATTTTTGCCAGAAAGTATAGTACCATAAATATTTAGGTTGAAACTTACTGAACTCCTAAATATGTAAGAAAGGCAATGCTAAAATTAGGACTACACTCTGTTCTCAGTGAATCTCAAATTTTGTAGGGGATTCAGGTCCTTAAACAGATAGTAAGTACAAAGTAAAAGCTTAAAGAAATTAAATTACCGAAACAAAGAAGGCTGTGCCAAAGGAAAAAGTTAGAGGTGTGCACTCTAAACGACTGGAAGGGAGAGGGGAGAAAGTGCAGTCAGTGTAGGCAGATGAGTAAGACAAGAAATCACCAACGGTGTTTTCCTGAAGAGTTAATGTTTAATGGCTTTGCATCCCAATTTGAACAAAGCTCATACTACAAATAAATCCCTGCATCCTTATATTGGGCATTTGTTATTTGTTGTGGCCCATAGTATTAACAGGGTCAACTGCCTCCAAATGTATAGCTACCAGTCAACAGAAAAAAACCACTTTATCATTTCTTTGTAGTGTTAATCAAGTTAAAAATGAAAGCTGAACTTGATAGTCTTCTTTGGAAGAATTCAAATAAATCACAATAACTTATTTAATGTAACAATTCACCACTGTATAATTTGTTGTTGAATGGCCTTCAACTTAAAACATAATGTGCCCATTCAAATTAAGCAGGAAAAGTGGACATTGGACAGAAAAGGAATAGGGATCTCTCTAAAGTATGTGAATGTGCATTTCATATTAATTCTTAGCAGAAATAGTCCAAATCCCCTTTTCACAGTAAGTTTAACATATTTTAATTTTACTAGTAACTTAGAGTCAAGCATACAGCCAACACAATGTATGTATTTGCTCGTAAGCAATTATTCTAAGGATGGCTAATTCGCCTGCCATGTGTTCTGGGTCAATGGTACTAAATACAATATATGTCAAACCTAACTATATTCTTAAAATATGTATTCCAGGTGGGATCATCCAGCCAATATTTAGAGCAGAGACTCAAACACAGATGAACTAATAGTTTATGTTCAAGGGGAATCCATTTTGATGAACCCCAACGCCAAACTTTGAAATACAAGATTGATTATTCAGGGAAAGGGTACTTATTATTCAACTGTAACAATGGTCAGGTTAGTTTTCCTTACTTCCTAAGGGCACTTTCAACTGCCCTCTTGCTCTCTCTAGAGCGGCTAGTAAATATTGGTTGTTGGAAAAGTCAAGACGCATTTTTACAACGAAAAACATAGAAAAACTACATCATGACTTTTCCGACAACCCAATAGTAACAAAGCCAGCCAAATCACACACTGCTGCATCAATTTGCCAAGTACCCTTGAAAATGAAGGTAATACAAAAATAATAATCTGAAAAAGTATAAAAATTTATCAGAAATAAACAAAGATGTATTAAATCACAGTATTATAACTCCAGGAAATGCAATTTAGATGTTTCTGAAGACCAAAAAAGACAGGAACACTATTCTTAACCCCAAAACTATAAAAACTATGACAAAATGCAAGAAGCTGGCTTTTGGACAAAATATAAAGTAAATGCAAATTTGAAAGACAATTCTGTGACAAAAGAGGAAGAAAGATACCTAAAAACAAACGAACAAAAAAAAACCCCTCCTTTTTTCCCCCCACCCCTTAAATTTTCCACAAATGAGAATGCTGCTATACAATTCTGCAAACCTGAAACCCAAAGATGAAAAACCAAACACCTTCCACAGAAGGCAGTGGTCACAAAAGGAGGTTTATAACCGTAAATCTGTACATGGCTTCAGATGAATAAAAGTCACTAAAAGGATCACATACGAAGATCTCAGGTTCTATAGAATATTATACTTTATGTATACTATAAGTATATAATAAATGTTACCAGGAAAAAAATTTTGAGATTCCAATGTTCTACATACAAAAAAATTGATATTGAAAATTCATTCTATTTGAGTCATGTAAAGAGACTCCACTGGGCTGATCAAACAGTTCCCAACACAGCTCACAGGAGACGCAGTACACAGCTAGAATGAGAATGGAACGTGGAACCCAGAGTGGAATTAAAGCCCAATCTAAGGGCTGGCTGAGTGGCTCAGTTGGTTAAGAGCTCGCTCAAAGGTTTGAGCTCTGAGCAACAGCGGTTCGAGTCCGGCCCGAGCTGAGCTGCCATTGAGCTGCCAACAGGTGGCAGGATGGCTCAGCTAAAAAAAAAAAAAGGTAAAGCCCAATCTACAAATTAGCACCCTTAATACCTTGGACAAGCGACCACTTTGAACCTCAATTTAACCAACTTTAAAGAGAACTAATGGCTCCTGCTATTCTGTTTTGTGAATCATAAACTGAGATTGTATGATTTAAAAGCTACTGAATAATCAAAACAATTAAGAAATGGAATGAAACACATGCCTCTCGCCCCACAAAATTGAGAAATAGCTAAAAATCCAAATGGCCTCATTTTGCCTGAAAAGTTTTTATAAACTTGCCTAGATGCAACTGAAGGTCAAATTGCTATGTTAATTTAAAGGTGGCTTAGTTACCAAGAAATGGAATGTTCTGATGAATCAAACACATTTTAAAAGTTATATGTTATCAAGCCAGGGGGCTTTTGCCTAGAGGGCAGAGGGAGTTATCAGGAAATAGAACCAAATAAACTCATAAATTTACTCAACTCAAACACCATCCCGCCCAACTTCTCCATAAAAAAGCGTGAACTGAAAACATGCTTCAAAACCAGAACATTTACTAAGCAGTAAGCAATTCATGACAAAATCTCTAAATCCTAAAATCTGAGAATCAAAATCTCCCGAGTTAGAAGTTATCTTCCCTAATGGTTATCTAATGCATTGTTTTCCACTAACAACAAAAAAATATTTTTAAATCAAGTGTGCCTTTTCCTCCAGACTGTTAAAAAACCACCAAAGATGCAGCACTGACACCACCACTGGCAACAGTACCTTGGGTCAGCTGTTAGCTGTCACCGTACAGCAGCAGTTCTCAAGCTTTTTGGTCTTAGGGCCCTTTTATGTAACTCAACGTTTATTGAGGACCCCTAAAGAGCTTTTATCTATATGCATCATGTCTGCCAGTGTTGATTGCATTGGAGATTATCACTGGCAAATGTTTTGAATGTTTATTCATTTGAGTAACAAGAATTCCATTACATGTTAACATAACTTTTAAAAATGTTTTCCAAAGCAAAAATTTAGTGAGAAAAATGGCACTTTTACATTTTTGCAAATCTCTAATTCTAGCGTAATCCAAAACAGCTGGACTCCCATGTGTGCTTCTGCATTCAAGCCCTTTCAATAAGATGTGTTTGGTGGACACATATGAAGAAAACCTGGCATCATACCATTGTAACTGGAAAAGAATATTTTAAAGGCCTTTTCAAATAAATAATTGTAGATGTTCTCCTTTGATACTCCACCAAAACTCCACAAGTGGTAATTTCATTAAGATGAATTACACTATGGAAGTTGAAACTAGATCAATAAACCCTTTGCACACTTGCATGGAAACCCATTGGTCTGTCTTGCACTCCAAATGTACTTTTTACCCATGGATGATTTTATTACATCATGATTGGTGATTTGGAATATATGGATTCACTGAATTATATATATCTTCCAAATGTTGACATTATTATACACTATCAAAAAGACCATATTCATTAAAATCACCGTGAATCTATTAGAAATGCTTTTAATTGTTGGGAAGCTGTCAAGTTTTCTGAAATTTTAATTTTTGCTTGAAAGCTCATCTTTTATCATTGGCCACAAATACTTCCAGTTATTTTCCTTAAAGAGACAGGCTCACTTCATTTTCAAGTAAATGCTAAATAGTCAAGTATGAATATCCAGTTCATCACTTGTTCTTTCAGGTAAAAATAAGAGTTCCATGAGCACATGTGCTCTTCTCAAAACCACCATTCTACTTTTTGTATACAGCTTTATGTGCACTTCCCCTTTTATCATAGCATATTTATGAGACTAATTCAAGGGTCAAGATTGAATACAATTAACACTTTTTACTGCTTCATTAGGGACTTTGGCTTGGCATTGTGTCGTGAAGAAATCCAAGGACTACTAGTACAATATGGTGCCTTTGCCTTCCATCTTCCTAAGGCACGAGCTGCATTAACCATCACTGCTTTTGCACCACAGGTGCAAGTGTCAACCGAGTAAAAACCATGTAACTTCTCAGTATTGTTATGAAAATAGTTTGGATTTTATGTACTCCCTGAAAGGATCTCAGCCCACTCCCCATCCCCACCCCCAGGCTTCCACAGATCAGAACCACTGTTACCCAATATTACTATCCACCAACTGGTCCCAGTTCTACCTTTGATGACGTCATGAAAGTACTTCAATTCCCTCTTTTTTATGACAGTCCCACAAATATTTGGGAGAAAAGCCATAGATTCACCCAAATCTTGCTAAACATCTCTTCCAGTAACTCCAACAACCATCTCTGCAGCGTAAATGCTAGGTCACTGATACTCGTTACTCTCCTTTAAGTCTTTTTATTACAAATGTGATAGCCAGAACTGAGCTGATGCAAATAATGATCTGACCAGCAGAGTAGGGCAGAAATTGGAATATAGTTTCCATACATTATACTCTGTATTAATGAAGTGGCTCTCAAAAAAGACATTTTACCCCCAGGATACATTTGGCAATATCTGGAGACATTTTTGGCTGTCACTACTGGGGAGATGGGCGATGGGGCTTCTAAAATCTAGCAAGCAGAGATCAGGGATGCTGTTAAACACCCTACAATACACAGGACAGCCCCATGAAAGGAATTATACAGCCCAAAATGTCAATTATACCTACGTGAGAAACTCAATGAATCCTAAGACTATACATCAAAATTTTTGGAAGCTTTGATCACCATGGCTCATATGAACCTTTCAAAATTATATATGCAATTACATATAATTTTTAGACAAAGCATGGACACTTGTTCACAATGTTTTGTAATGACCTAATAATCAATTTTGATTCAATCCATTCTGACCACTTACCTATGGTCTAAGCCTCAATCCTACCCACCCACCCAAATTGAACAGGACAGGCATACCCAAAATGAAACGTAGAAGACAAACACATTGTAGCCTGGAAATCACAATTTAAATCATCAAAGAAACAATTAATGACAGTGTGACACCAGAACATGAAAAAGCAAATTCATGAGGAAAAGGGCCAAGGCAGGCTTTGGTCTTGTTGCTGCTTACTTTTAACACCTGGAGTTAAAAATGAGAGGAATAGCTAATGAAAAACCAGCCATATTGTTCACATTTTAAGAAACACATTAGAAAAGCAATATCCATGTATAAATCTGCTGTTTTGATTGTCTTCCATTTTATACATTTGAACTACTGTCAAAGAATTTGAAGCACTCACTTAGTTAGGTCTTCAAATGAAATGTATACCTCCCTCCCTCAAATTAAGTTTGGAAAAAATAAATATAAAAGGACTTTCCATTTCTAGAAAGAAAGACAAATTACTTATTTACTCATTAAAGCCTTTTAAGGCATACATTTCCTATCACTGGTCAATTTTTAACACAGACACGATTATCAAAAAGAGAAGTCCCTTTCCAAAAGTAGCAATAAAATGTGAGCAAACACAAAAGTCACATGGCATCACTACAAACATTTAATTGCTGAACTGAAAAAGACCACAAAAATCTTGCTTAGACTCGGCTCTCCTAGCACTTCTTACAGTTCCAGGACAAATTAATCAATTAACAGGGATCTTGCAGACTCTAAAACCTGAGATCTATATATTTAATTAAAACAAATATTCTCATTACAGAGATAATATGTTGACAGACTTCTTAAAAATGACAGGAGTGGGTGAGGAGTATGAAATTCCTTCTTAAAAGACTGTAAAATGCAATACACAGATGTCTTTAAAGCCTGTGTCAAAGTTAGAGCCTCATCAGTAAAGAGGCATACACACATATGCACACTCATTATATAAACACAATTGTAAAACTATAATCGGAGGTACAAAAAAGAAATT
The DNA here is from genome assembly GCF_001890085.2 of Hipposideros armiger. Lineage (NCBI taxonomy): Eukaryota > Metazoa > Chordata > Mammalia > Chiroptera > Hipposideridae > Hipposideros > Hipposideros armiger. The sequence continues at coordinate 2,876,920 of NW_017731419.1, read as the reverse complement.
GTCTTCACTTAAAAAAAAACAAAACACCTGAGGTGCTACATTAGGTGTCTAGAAACCATAAAACCTTTATTTTGCATTTAAGTAAAACTTCGAGTGTCAATTACATGCTTCGTTTGGGGGCTACAAAGAAAACTTGGTCCCTTGTGTCAAAGGGTCACTCTTACTCTTGAATCTTCAAAAATTAAAGAACTGCAGTCTCACTATTTAGGCCTCAACACTGCTGTATAAATGCAGAAAATAAGCCGTAATCGTTCCATGCCAACAATAAGTTCTCAAATTACGTCTCATTCTTTCATTGAAAAAGGACACTTTTTTAAATCCCTAGAAGGGGGTGGGGGGTAGTATAAGATGTAGGCCTAGTAAGATGACAAGCTTTAAGGCTACAGTAAGAAAAACTGAGCAGCACTAAAAGATGGAGAAGGAAGCAAGGTTGCATTCCGGCTATCCAACGAAAACAAAACGAGGCGAGCAATCCAGAACCCGACACGTTTCGGAGAGCACCCTGGAAAGAGCCCCGTTTCTGGCGGTGGAAAGGCTGGGGAGGCCTGAGGCGAGGGAGGAGGGTTTCGTATAACGGGGCTCAACGCTCCAAAGGGGGCTTTTAACTAGCGCCCGACCAAGCTCCGACGTGGAAGCGGGTGAACACTGACGCACGATTTGGGCATCTTAGAAACGGGAAGAAGAGAGGGACGCCGTGGCGGCAGACCGGGAACAGAAGCCGCGAAACGAGCCCGAGAGGCGCGGAGCGCGAGACCGAACCCCGTGTGCAGACCCCGCGAGGGGAAGGGCTTCCTTCCCTGCCGCACGCTTGTCTTGTTTGTTTTTCCGACAGGGCGAAGAAGCGGGAGGAGTAGGATTAGAGGTTCTTCCGGAAGGGGAAGGCTCCCGGCCCGTCGGCTGCTGAAGCCAGGAAGGGGTGGGCGAAAGTGGGAAACGGGAAAGAGGGGAAGTGAGGCGGCAAGTGGGTAAAGAAACAGGAAGAGCCGCAGTCCCGCCCGCCTACCCCACGGGGCAAGGGCCCGACTCGCCCAAGGCCCCGCCGGCGTGCTAGAGAAAACAGAATCCAAATCACTTACAACGGCATCGTCTCCTACGCCGGCACCGCCCAGTCACTTCCCCCCCACAACCGCCGCCGCTGCCGCCCTGGGCATGATCCACTGAGGCGGGAGGGAGGGGGGCCTGCTTCAGCCCTGGGTCCAACCCCACTCCCGGACCCGCCGCTTTAAGCGCTTCTCCTCCTTCCCCTTCGTCCTAACATGGCGCCCGAGCGCTACCACAGCAACGTTCTAGAACCGGTGACGCCTCCACGCACTCCGTGCGCGCGCCTGCGTAGAGGCCGCCGGCGCCGCGAGGCCTCACGGGAAATGTAGTTCGAGAGGCGGCTGGAGGTCTGGCAATTTCCGCCCCAATCCCGTCACGCTTCGGCGCGGGGTGTCGTGTGTCTGCTGGGAGGGGTGCAGGAGGCTCTGGGAGGCGGGTCGTCTCTCAAGTGGGGACGCTCTTGTCGCCGACGGGGGCGACGCGTCGGGACGGCGCGAGGAAGACCTCGGAGAGGCCCCAAGACTACGAGGCGCCGCTTCCGGCGCATTGTGAGGTCCCGCAGTTCGTGGGGGCTGCGCTTCCCCTCCGAGCCGGTGGGGGCGCTTGGTAGGGGACTGAAGCACCCACGCGTGCCCGGTGTGTCACCCGATCGAGGGGCTCAGAACGCGGACACGTGGGTCGGTGCTTTGGGTTGTAACAAGTTACCCAACCTCTGCATACTATTCTGCAATGTGAGATGAAACCTAATTCCTGTTGAATGTGATCGTGCAAGAAGGGTACTTAGGACCACTGGTCTCAAGGCCAGAGGGCGCAGAGATGTTTTCGGGACCCCACCTGCCCCACTAGACTGAGTTCCCCCGACGCGGAGCTTTCCGGCTGTTTTGTCCACTAATGTATGTACTCAGGCGCTCAAGAAGTATTTGTTGAATGAGTCAGTTCGGAGGGTAGGACGGATGGCAGCGAATTCGGGAACACGAGTAATTTCACGCTGACAGATGGTGCTCTGCAACTTACTGGTAAAGCTGTCCTTCAGTAGAAACTTCGATGGCAGTCACCACTGGGGTTTTAGCCGAGGCCGTTTCGGCCAGTCTCCCAGAGGCTGTGTTTTCCAGCCCTAATCTGTCTGAGGTGGCACCTGGTAGGCTTCCTCCCCACCCCCCCGCAGAAGTTTGAGTGCCTGAGACAGTCTCAACTCCGATATCCCTTTCCTCTTCCAATTAGAGTGCGTTATAAAGTGTCACAAGGTTCATGGAAGGGAGGGGCGGGAAAGAAAGAAATACGGAAAAGTTAAAATTCTAAATTCTTAAAATATACTAATGTGCACTTGTAAAGCCTCTGGAAATTTGACAAAGGATTTGGGGTTCCCCCCGCCCCGAACATCTAGTGGGACTAGCGTTCTAGAACCAATGGCTCAGTGGGAAAAACGGGATTTAAACCTGAGTCATCCAATATGGTAGCCTTTTCTCGCATGGGGCTTTTGAGCACTTTTGAAGCTCATGCATTTAAGATGTACTGTTAAGCACAAAATACACATGGATTTCAGTGATCTTAGTATGAATAAAAGAATGTGAAATAGCCTGTTGATGATATTTTGTGTTTTGGATGTGTTGCATTAAAGAAAACATATAATGAAAGTTAATTTCACCTGTTTCCTTTTGCATTTTTAAGTGTGGCTACTAGAAAATTTTAAATTATATATGTGTCTCTATTTCTATTGAACAGCCCATATCTGGATACAGACTTGTAATTTGACTCTAAATTCTTGCACTTATTCCTTACCCTCTTGTCATCAAGGTGGCTTTGGTTAGGGGCCCAGTAGCAGACCTGTCAAAAGTTTGAAAATCTGAGATCCAGAGAAAGGAATAAAACGTTAAGGAACTAAAGACGATTTAGTACCTGGAATGTGCTAGGTACCATATTGCTTGCTGAAGATAGTTAAAAGAAACTCCATTTGCAGACGGAGTCAAGGCAGATTACCGAGCTCTTCCTGGGCCAACAGGGCGGAGTCATCCCCTATTGGAACAAGAGTGTCCCCGCTTGAGGGACTTCAGATACATGTTCTGATAGAAAAGTTAAGATTTGATATGTGGACAAGAGGACAACAGCCTATCAGGTAGAGAGAACAATTTTTTAAAAAAGAAAGAAAGGTGTTAAGTTGGGTTACTTTCCATTATGAAAAATATAGTCAAGATCTCTGGTGCACTTTGACTTTTAATTCTAGGAGGGTGGGGTCGGATAATCAACGCATATTCAGAGGCTGGAATTACAGATTGTGATAACCATGAATAAAATAAATCAGGTGATAGAATTATGGGGACGTCAACTTTAGATAAGGGTGGTCAGACAAGACCTCTCAGAAGTGCTGACCTCTGAGCTGAGACCTAAGGCTATTCTGAGAGGTTTGGGTTTTGTCTTTTTGTGGATGGGGAAGCCATTGAAAGTTTTCAAGCAGAGTGAGATTACATTTATGATTTTTGAAAGATCACTCAAAGGATAGGGAATGGATTTGAACTGGGAGAGACGTTGGAGGGTAGGTGAGGTGCATCTTGCCATGGTTCACGTAATAAACGATGAAGCTTGGAATAAAGAAGTGAAGAAGGGACCAATTTGAGAGAGATTTAGGTGATGCATTTAATCCTCCTGGTTGTTAGAGGTGATGGAGTGGAAGAAGACAAAAATGATTACAAAGGTTCTAGGGAGGGTGAAAGAATGAATGGAGCTACCAGTAAATAAAATAAGAAACAGGAAGATAACTGAGGGAGTGAGTGAGGTCCTGGAAGTAGTTTGATATGGGTTGATTTTGCAGTGCCTGTGGGACCTTCAGAAATGTCTTATCAGGCCACTGAAAACATGCGTCAGGAGCTGACAAGCCAAGTCAGGACTGGACACACAGGTTATAAACTCTGAAAGCAAGATCCGTGTTTTGGAATCATGTTTCGTTCTAGAAGGGCCTTACATACACCCAGACACTACCATGTAATCCAAATCAACCTTCACACGTGAGTAATGAGTTAGGTGTTCACGTATTCCCAGCGTTTAGGACCCAATTACGGATAAATTTGAGCCAAGAATAGTGGAGAGTGAGATCAAGCCAATTACCAGTGTGCTGGTTAAGACAATACCTGTATTGTTACTTTCCTTGCTTGTCCCCAGAGCCCCAGCCCACTCCCTCCACTACTACTACCCCTTCCCTGCAGCCTTCGCCCAACCCAGCCCAAACCAGCTAGTTTCCACCAGCTGCTAAGAAAGAGGAAGATGTTTTCAATTGATATCTTAAGTACCATTCAGACTGCATTTTTCTCATAACAATGTCATAAACAGTGGGAAGAATTCCAAAGCTGGTTCTCTTAAGTCCACATTTTCGCATCAAAAAAAATGTTTTTGAGAGCACAACCTCTTCACATGCTGGGAATTATGTGGATTAGGTTTCACTGTCATTTAGGTGGTAATAATTGGAAATACTGTGTGATATGGAGATTTTTATCCCAATAAAGAAGTACAGTGATTCATTTGGCTATTAATGGTGCATACTTTTTAAAAATTTTAATCAAAACCCAGACTTACGAGTCACTAAAGTAAAAATAATGACTTCCATCCAGTGTGTACTGTACTCTTGAGCTGTCCTTTCGTCAAATTCACATTCTCCTTTTAGATATTTGTTAGTTTGTGTTTTGAAGAATGCGTCTTCTAACATTTGCATGAAAGAAAACCATAATAGCATGTTAATTAGAACTCGCCCAAACCTGTGCCTCCTCTAGTCACAGTCACAGCACAGTCATCAGGCTCAGGACAAAACAACGAACCAGCACCCATGACTCCTTTCCCCTCTCTACCCAAATCCAGCCTATGGTCAAGTCCCACTGATTCTGCCTCCAAAATCCATCTGCAATGTATCCTCTTCTCTCCACTTCCTCTGTCACCACCCCAGTCTTAGTCACTGTCTTCTCTTAGACCATCGCTGTAGCCTCGGGACTCTTCTCCCACTTCGCTCCTGCTTTTCTCCAGTTCATTCTCCATCCAGAAGCTGGACTTCTACCATGCACTAGATTCTATCACTCCCCTGCATTAAAACCCGGTTTCATGGTTTCCCATTGCTCTTGGACTAGAACCCAGCTTAACGATGGCTTCCAAAGCCCTGCATGACCTGGGTCTTCGTTTTTCTCTCCAGCCTCATTTCAAACTCTTGCCCTTTCCGGGCTGCGCTTCAAGCCCACTGGCCGCTCTTCTTTTCCTGACACGTGCTAAGCTCCTTCTACCTCTGACCTCCGTACTTGTCCCTGCAGTGTTGCCTATTCTTCAATGGCTGACTCACTCTCAGCCTGTCAAAGCTCAGAGCTTTCTTAGGCCACCTTATCTAAACTGTGTATTTGCGTTATAGTCCTTATCACATAACAAGAACTCCCTTGCTGCTATTTTTCATTATTATTTATTCTGTCATCCTCACGGAAATATAAGCTCCGTGAAAGCAGGGACCCTGACCAGGTGGTTAAAACTAGCCTAAGCACAAAGCGCAAAGCAGTGCCTGGCACGTATCGGCCCTTAAAAGAATAAAGTTGTTACTGATTCTTTAAAGACAACTTAGATTTGCCCAGTATTTCCATTCAGTCATTTCAATTCTGCACTTAATCTAGCTAACACAAACAAGAAAGCAGTTGCTAATTATCTTATTGTAGTATGCGCTGCCATAACAAAAGACCATAGAATGGGTGGCTTAAACAACAGAAATTTATTTCTCACGGTTCTGGACACAGGAAATCCAAGATCTTGGTGCCTACATGGCCAGTTTCTGGTGGGGACTCTCTTCCTGGCTTGTCGATGCCGGCTTTCTCACTGTGTCCTTGTGTGGCAGATACGGAGAGAGTGTGTTTAAGCTTGCTCCTTCACAAGATCTCTAGTGCATGTGTCTTCTTATAAGGAGACTAATCCTATGGGATCAGGGCCCCACCCCTATGACCTCATTTAACCTTAATTACTTCCTTAGAAGCCCCATCTCCAAACACAGTCACGTGGGGGCTTTGGGGGTTAGTGCTTCCACACATGAATTTTGGGACATACAAACATTCAGTCCATAACAGTGATGAGCTCAGATTGTTAACTCCTGGAAGGTAATAATGCTCAGTCCATTATGTTAGTTATTTATTGCTGTGTAGCAATTTGCCACAAACTTGCAGCTACTTAAAACAACACACATTTATTATCAAACAGTTTCTGTGGGTCAGGAATATGGACATGGCTTAGCTGAGTCCTCTGCTCGGGGTCACTCAACAAGGCTGCATTCATGGTGTTAGGACTGGGGTCTCATCTGTAGGCTCAACTGTGGAAGGACCCACTTCCACACATGTTTGTTGGCAGGATTCAGTTCTTCAAAGCTGTTGGATTGAAAGTGTCAGTGTCTTGCTGGCTGTTTGCTAATAGCCCTCTCAGTTCCTGGCCACGTGGGCCTCTCCAACATAGCTTGATTCATCAAAGCATATATAAGCAGAGAAGGCAATAGAGTCGGCTAGCATGATCTCATTTACAATCTGATGTAACCTAAGCTTTGCTGTATTCCACTGGATAGAAGCAAATGACAGGGCCCACCCACATTCAAAGAGATTACACAAAGGCATGAATACCAGCAAGCAAAGATCAAGTGAGGCCATCCTAGAGTCCACCTGCCTTATCAACTAAACTAACATTGTGTAACGCCTAATATTGTGCCACACCCAAATACACTAAAGAACTTGGACTGCATTTTGATTAATTTTAATTTTTTTAATATCAAAGACTAAACTTTCCATGGGAATTCAAATGCTATTTTTCTTTCCTGAAGTGGATCTAAGAAACTATGGTTATGAACAAGTCCATATTTTAAGGAGGTTTTTGTTTTTTTTAACTTTAAGGATGCATGGTATACTTTACTATTTTTAAGATGAAGTACTAGCTCATTTAACAAAGATCATTAAAGTGCAACTTATATAGCAAAGTGTACAAATATCAAGGCCTTTGTACTTGTCCCCCATCTCCATAACACTCTGCAACACTCCATACAGAGTGGTATGAATTTTTTTCTATATATACCTCCTTGTAACTATCACTTAAGTCAAGATATAGAAAACATCCATTAACCTATTGATTAAATCTATGCATTTCAATGAAAAGAAAAAAGAAAATGTCCAATACCCAGTAGTCTTCCTCCCAGGGGATAATCCTCTGTTACTACCATCATCACCATCATCACCATCCTCACCATCGCCACCATCACCAAGTAACCGCTATCCTGCCGTCTATCACTACAGATTACTTCTATCTGTTTTTAACTTCATATACAGGCAATCACACAGTATTTACCCTTGTATCTAACTTCTTTTACTCAATAGTATGTCTGTGAGATTCTTCATGTTGTCAGAGGTAACAGATCATTCTTTTTCATTGCTGTGGATTATTCTCTACTACCACAATGTACGAGTATCTTTCTCCTATTGATGGAGATTTGGCTTGCTTCCAGTTTGGGGCTTTTATGAGTCCTGTTGCTCCGAATATTCTTGTACACATCTTTTTGTAGACAGATGCACTCATGCCTCTTGGATATACCCAAGTGTGGAATTGCTGGATCATGTGTGTACCCATATTTAGCTTTAGTAAGTACTCCCGAATAGTTTTCAAAGGGATACAACCAATCTGTACTCCCACCAGCAATATAGATGGGTGCCAATTGTTCCACACCCTCCCCAACACTGAGTATAATCAGTCCATTTAATTTCAGCCATCTGGCAGCTTTGTAATGAAATCTCACTGCAGTTTTCACTTGCATTCCTCTGACAACTAATGACTTTGAGCACTTTAATATGCTGATTGGTCATTTGGATATGCTCTTTTAAGAAGTGGTTACTCTGTCTTCTGCCTATTTTTAAATTGGGTTGTCAGTCTTATTGACTTGTAGGAGTTTCTAATATTTTCTGAGTATAAGTCCTCTGTCATATAAATATCTATTGCAAATATCTTCCCCATTCTGAAGCTTGCCTTTTCACTCTTTTAATGTTGTCTGGAGAAATCTTTGCCCAGCCAAGAGTTATGGAGAATTCCTCTTATATATTATTCTATTCTAGAAACTTTACTATTTTGACTTACACATTTAAGTCTATGATCCATCTCAAAATAATTTTTTGTATGGTGTGAAGTACTGTCAAGGGTTTTTCTGTTTTTGTTTGTTTGTTTGTTTGAATATATGGTTCTCCACCTGACCTGCATCATTTATTGAAAAGAGCATCCTTTCTCCACTGAGTTGCAGTGGTGTCATTATTCTAAATCAAGTGATCGTAAACGTATGGATTACTCTCTGGACTCCTTATTTTATTCCATTGATCTATGTGTCTGTCTTAATTACTGTAGCTTTACAGTAAGTCTTGGTCTTTGGAGAGTGAAGACCTTCAGGTTTGTGGTTCTTCAAGATTCCTGGCACTGTTCTAAGTCCTTTGCATCACTATGTACATTTCAGAATCAGAGGCTCAATTTCAGAGAGAGAGAGAGAGAGAGAGAGAGAGAGAGAGAGAGAGAGAGAGAGGGAGAGAGAGAGGAAACACACTGGGATTTTGACTGGAATTGCACTGACACTACAAATCATTTTGGGGAAGGACTGAAGTATTAACAATATTGAACTTTACAAGCCATTAACATAGTTTATCCCTCCATTGATTTCATTTTTGATTACTATCATCAGTGTTTTCTAATATTCAGTATAGAGGTCTTACACATCTTTTTTAGATTGTCCCTAGGTATTCTACTGTGAATAATACTATTTTAAGTAACATAAAACTATATCTTTCCAAAATTTACATATATATAATAATATGTGTAATGAAATTATAGTTATGTAGACAGAATGCTTAACAGTGACAGGCTGCCTTGCTCAGATTTGGTGTGTGTATGGGGGGAGGGGATTGCCTTCAGAGAGCTTAATTGTAAAATGATGCTTAATGGATCAAACCAGAAATATGAAGTCACCTTAAGGAGGGTAAACGCCTCCTAACCTACAAAGACCTGAAAGAGTGAATATGTTAGTATGTCTGAAGAGAGAATGTGTTGAGGAAAGTCACTAAAATTGTTACTGCCCATCCAAATGGTGTCAGGGGACGTGCATCTTGTCAGCAAGGACCGGAACACCGGACAGGTATGGCGGGAATGATGTGCCGAGCTAGCAGAGGCTAATGCCTTGTCCCAGTTTGCTGTTCCCCAAGCCCTTCTGATCATTTGCCTCTCCTTTAACCTGCTTCCATGAGGAGAATGCCTGGTGAAATGGGATAAGTACCAGTCCACTCAACAATTATGTTTCTCATTGTGAATACATCAGTGCTCTGTCTTCTTTCCTGGTCACTTAGGAGGTTAAGACAAGTCAGCAGCTTAGGGTCTTATCTATCCTAAGATGCGACTGAGATCATGCTTCTTCATTTGCGAAGGCTAGACTCCCTCGTGAATTCGCCAAACTTAACGCCACTTAGTGAAGCTTCTTAGTGACCCTCAGAGTTGCTTAAGTGTCCCATGGGGAAATGTAAGTAAATTATGGACTTCATTGAGTGACTGGAGATTTAAATTAGTTATTAAAAACATGGCTATATAACATAATTTCAGTGAAATAGCATTCATTCACTAATATTTACTACACCTCCACCATGTGCTATGTACTTTTTTAGTCTCTCGAGATACAGGAAAACAGAAAGACTAATGATTTCAAACTCTTGAAAATGTGTTCTCTTTACTTAGTATTTTTTTATTAAAATACAAGGGTCAAATGTAGTGCAATGAAACAAAATAAAAAATAGGTAGATTGGATGTCATCAAAATTAACCTTTGTGCATTAAAGTGGACCATCAAGAAAGTGAAAAGATGGGCCAGCCGAGTGGCTCCGTTGGTTAAGACTTGGCTTAAGAGCGCAAACTCTGAGCAACAGGGCCACCCGTTCGATTTCCACATGGCCCAGTGATGCTGCGCCCGAGCTGAGCTGTCACTGAGCTGCCATCAGGTGGCAGGCTGGCTCAGCTGGTGTAACAACAAGACTGCCTGTTCGATGGTGGGCCACACCCGCCCGCAACTAAAACTGAACTTGGCACCTTGAGCAGAACTGCCGCCCGGATGGCTCAGTGGATAGAGCGTGCGCTCTTAATAACAAGGCTGCTGGTTCAACTCCCGCATGGGATGGTGGTTACACCCACCCGCAACTAAGATTGAACACAGCACCTTGAGCTTAGAGGCCCTGAGCTGCCGACAGACGGCGACTGGCACCCTCGACAACGAAGATTGAAGAACAACAACTTGGCTGGTCTCCTTCCCCAATTCTCCAACACTGTTCCTCTCCTCCAATTTCCCCAATTCCCCCAATAAAATCTTTAAAAAAATAAAATAAAATAAAGCAAAATAAAATATGGTTAAAAAAAAAGAAAGTGAAAAGATAAGCCACAGAATGGGAGAAAAATACTTGCAAATCATATATCTGATAAGGGTCTTATATCCAGAGTATATAAAGAACTCTTATAACTCAATAACAAAAAGACAAGCAACCCAAATAAAAAGTGAGCCTAGAACTTGAATATGCACTTCTCCAAAGAAGATGTATTGGGTTATCAGAAAAGTCATGACATATTTTTGCAATGAAAAGCATAGAAAAAAAATACGTCATGACTTTTCCGACAACCCAATACAAGTGGCCAGCAAGCCCATGAAAAGATGCTCAGTGATACACACTTCATCACCATTAAATACACACACACACACACACACACACACACACACACACACACACGTGAGTGTTGGTAAGGATGCAGAGAAATTAGAATCCTCACATATTGCTGGTGGGAATGTAAAATGGTGCAACCACTTTGGAAAACAGACTAGCAGTTCCTCCATAAGTTAAACACAGAATTACCATATGACAGCAATTCTGCTCCTAGGTATCTACCCAAAAGAATTGACAACAGGTGTTCAAACAAGAACTTGTACATGAACGTTCATAGCTCTATTCACAATATCTAAAGGTGGAAACAACCCAAATGTACATCAACAGGTGAATGATTAAACAAAATGTGGTCTACCTACACAATGGAATATAATTCAGCCATGAAAATGATGAAGTACCAATAAATGCTACAACATGGATGAACTTTGAAAACATGCTAAATGGAAGAAGCCAGACACAAAAGGCCACATATGATATGATTATGTTTATACAAAATATCCAGAATAGACAAATCCATAGAGATAGAAAGCAGATTAGTGGTTGCCTAGGAGCTGGGCAGAGGAGATAATGGGGAGTGACTGCTTAATGGGTTACAGGGTTTCCATCTGGGGTGATAAAAAAGTTCTGCAGCTAGACAGTGGTGATGAGCATACAACACTGTGAAGGTACTTAATGTCACTGAATTGTACACTTTAAAATGGTTACAATGCTAAATTTTATGTTGTGTGTACTTTACAATAAAAAAAATGCAGTTATATTGAAATTACATTATTTAAAAGGATAAAACATATATACCATTAAAATAAACCTAAACTAATTTCTCATTCAGTGTAATTCTGGGAATTCTGGAGGATTTTAGAGCTGGAAAAGACCATAGGGATTGATTGCTTACGCCTATATTGTAAAGCTAGTTTGTTGAAAATATTCGGCAACTTTCTAATTATCACAGAAGTTAGAATTATTCATCCTGTAACACGAATTTTTCTACCAAGAGGTTTCCTGTGCTCTCTGACCCATTGGTTGGAATGCTAACTCTGAACTCAGAAAGCAACCTGTGGAAACCAATCGTGTGTGACTTACTGTGACTCAACAAAGCATACATCATTCTAATGTACGTCCATCTCTAGCATCACTGGTATTTGGGCCATAACAAATTGTGTAAATGCATTAATCTACATGTTCAAATAATATACAGTCTGATTTTCTTCATGCTGAAAATCACGGGAAACATTAGTGTGCAGGATACTTAGACTAAGAATGAAATATTAAATCAATGCTTGTCCCAGAAACTACGCACAGATTCCTTTGTCAATCTACCTTTCAAATAGAGTTTTAATGAAGTAGTCACTCATCGCCATACAGCTTTTTATAATGATTCTACTCAATAAAATATTTGCTCTTAGGGAAAAAGAAAAGAACTTTCCAAAAACTGAAAAAGCATTTTTTAAAGCCATTTTTCAAATGACAATATTAAAATCATCTCTAGCTCTGTAAAGGTATGAGGTCTTAAAAGTTTCACTGCGTTTCCGGATTGTTCTTGAAGAGATACTCTGCCTATAATTGAAAGAAAGGAAGTAAGGCAACAATTCCAAAGATACTGCAAGGTATTTATGAGTCATGTATTTGTACTATTAATGCTTACCATTTTAAATAAAAGCACATAAATCTTTTACTTTCAAATAAGTAATAAAAATTATTATTATACACTGTGAAGGAATTAGAGGCTATTTCCCAAATCCCAGACACACAATTTCTTGATCTCAACTGGCTTCCCATTTAGAGTCAGGCATATTTTATTTTCAAATTGATATTTAAAAAAAGAAAAACACTTAAATCTCTTACCAGAAAATCAATGGGATCCTCTGGTCTGACCTTACAACACTCGTTCAGACCCTGCATAAGCGTTGGCATGACGTAGGTCATTAAGTAGTTTCTCAGCGGAACAGACTGGGCCTCTAGTAATTCTGTTTCTTCTCTTTTCACTTCCTCTAGTCGCTTATTCTACAAACGGAACATTTGGGGGTCGGATAAATACATAGTCAGAAAAGGGGGAACACTTCCACACAACTCACTCCACAATGTGTTAGAACTAGATCGTGCTGTAAATGTTCACCACGTTACGATAGAGATGGTGTTTCCAACCAGCAGAGAAGAGGAATGAATGGTGTTATAACAATGGGCTAGTCATTCAGAAAATAATAACCCGATCCCTACCTCACTTCTTAAACAAAAATAAGTACTAGCTGTCCAGATGAAAGAGGGAAGGAAGGAAGGAAGGGAGAGAGGGAGTGAAGGAGGGAGGGAGGGAGGGAGGAAAGAAAGAAGGGAGGAAGGAATGCTAGTAGAAAGTCTAGAATTACTGGTCTGGTGGACATGTGTTATTCCTGGCTCAGCATACCCTCTTTTGGGAAAAATTATTCCAGACTTCCTTTGAGAAATCGCCCTTCTCAGCCTAGTGTTTTAGGTGGGACTTAAGCCCATCAACCCAGCCTGCTTCTGTCCACGGGCATTAGTTAAGGATGGACTAGGGGTCGGCAAACTGCGGCTTGCGAGCCACATGCAGCTCTTTGGGTACGTACATGTGGCTCTGAAGTAAAACTGAAAATGAAAATAAAACTATCATAGTTTCATTTATACAATTTTTAAAGGATATTATTCACATAATGGTGATTTCATTTGTTTTATGGCTCTTGAATAATTTTTAAATTGTTGCGAGGGACAGGGTTGGCTCTTCCATCTCAAAAGTTTGCCGGCCCCTGGGATGGACATATCAGTAGAGCCTAAAGATGAGCCAACATGGAAGACAGAGCTTAGAGAGGGACCCCAATCCTTGGTGACATCTGAGTGGCTATATGAAGTCTTGCCTGAAGCCAGCCCTACCCCTGGGCTTGTCTATTATATGAATCCATACATTTTATTTCTAAGCCATTTTGAGTTAGCTTTTCTGTCAACTGCAAGATAAGGAGTAAAGAGTCCTAACTGATATTCATTTGAAAAGAGGTCTTTCCCAGCAAGACAGCAAACCCAGAAATCAAAATGGGAAAAAGGTTGATGGATTTGACTACATATGACATAAATCTTTTTTTTTTTATGGTCAGAAGAAACACCATAAATGGTGTGAAAAGATAAACAGGGTGTTGAGAAAAACTATTTGCAACACATTATAAAAAGCTGGGATATTACAGGTGCACACACCGTTTGCGAGGCACTGTTTGCATGCTCTTACACACATTAACTCTTGAATCACTACAGCAACTCTATGAAGTAGGTGCTACACTGGGACATGGAGTGATGTGCTCAGGGCTATGTACCTACAGAGAGTGGAGCCAGACTTGGACAGCTTGGGAGACGGTTGCCTCCCGGGGCCATTCTTGTTTCTTCTGCACTATCCTTTTCAGGAACTATTTTGTGAAATAACAAGAAAAAGACACGCAGCCCAAATGTGGGCAGAGCATAGGTGTGGCATAAGAAGAAATAGAAATGCCTAACTCACGTAGGAAAAGCTGTTAAATTCGTGATCAGAGAAACGGACACTAAAACAATGAGATGGGTTTTTGTTTATCAGATTGGCCTGCGTGAACAAAACTGAGAAAGCAGGGTTGGAGGAGGTGTAGGGAAACAGTGATAGATGATGTACTGGCTGGAGGGTAGTTTAGAAATATGTATCAAAAATTAAACGGTGTCCCCAGAGTCTGGCCTAGCAAGCCTTAGGGATTTATGCTAAGGAGATAAACGTGCACACAAAGATGTGCGCACAGAACATCCTCCATACCCTCTCTTCCTCCTTCCCTCTCTCCCTCCCTCCCTTCTGTACATTAGATAGAATCAGTGCAAAGAGGGAAATTAAAAAGCATAAAAGGGGATATGACATGTTTGGGGGAGGGGCAGGAGTTGAAATTTTCAATATGGTGTCCAGGAAAGGCCTCATTGGAAAGATGAGTTCTAGTAAGGACTCAAAGAAAAAATGGGGAAGTTAGTCACGCAGATGGCGCACGTGTGGATGCACTGGGAAATATTAGAAGCAGTCAGGTCACAAAGGACCTTGGGGGCCACGATAAGGAGTTTGGGCTTTCGTCTAATACGGTGAAGTTTAAACAGAGAATGGCCGTGATGGATCTGTATTTTAGACGGCCCTGGCAGCAGCACTGGAAGAGACTGGAGATGGACAGGGGCAGAGCTGGGGAGACCAAGGGGGAGGCCCTCACCGCATAATTCTGGCGAAAAACACTGACCCTGATGAGGAGGCGTGGGGAGCTGTGGGTGGAGTGCTATTGTAGGAAGCAGGATAGGTTAAGACTCAGTGACGAGGGGGATGAGAGGGTGGGATGAGGCTGTCCACCCAGGTTAGGTGGGTAGATAGAAGAAAATCAAATGAAATCACAAGGTCAACATGCAGCAAAATGTTACCCATTTACAGGGATGTGTGTTACCAATACTGCCGGCAGTGGCTAGTTATTATCATTATTGATAGCTAAGCAAAAGTCCATGGGCATCTTTTTAAAAATGGTACATATAACTAAACGAACAAAACTTATTTGGGGTATTTCCGTGATATTTCTCTATTAGTAGGATGGGAAGAGCAGCTGGCCTTAAATGGCTGTGCAACCCCCCCACACACACACACACAGATGCGCGCACACTCACCCACTCCTCCCAGCGGGCCATCTTCTCGGCCATCTCCGTGGCTTCATGGCGCTCCCGTTCCGCTTTCTCCATAGCCTCCTTGGCTAGGAGTTCCTCGGCAGCCCTCCGCTCCTCTTCTGCCTTTTCTTCGTCTGTTAAACCATAATTTCGAGGCTTCCCAATCTCTTTGATGAGCCTTTTGATAGCGAGTCTGTTCTGGGGGTCTTCAAGTTTTCCTACATCTTTAAATGCCAGGAGAGAGGAAGGAGATCAACACGTGTTTATATCCTGGGCTTGCCTGCAATATATTCTGAGGCCATATTCGGAAACCCTCTTTATTACTATAAACTTGTGATGGTAAACTATGTAAATTACCACACTGGGGTTTCCTTTTCTAATGACCAGCCCAGTTCAGAATTTCTTGTCTCACTGGCAAATGTCAGACCGCGGCCTGGAAGACACAGGGAGGAAGACCGGGCTTGGGCGTTTGTGTTCTGACAGTCACTGTTGATTTACGTGGGTGGACGGGGGAATGGGCTTTCTCAAAAGGAGTGAGTTCTCCATCCCTGGAAGCATTCAAACAGAAGCTGGGGCACTTCCACTGGAGGTTTCCACAGGAGAAAGTCCTGCACTTGTTGGGAGGCTAGGCTGGGTGATCTCCAGGTTTCTTTTCTGTTTCTGAGAATCAGTGATTCTGGGATACAGTTTCAAGTCATTAAAAAATTAACCATTTCAGTTAGCCTCCTTGAATAGGAAAAAGTCCAAACTCCAGAATATCTGATCAATGTTAATATGAGGACCAAGATAGAAAAGGCTTGCTGGTAAGCATGAGTTCCCCCCAGAGTCACTGAATAGTAAATTCCACACCACTCTCTTTCTTGGACTTGCTTGGAAGATGTCTGCAGAGAAGGCTGTGCAGTGGAGGCGCTTTGGTGCTCAGCACCTCCAGACCGTCTTCTGGGAAACCTCTCACCCCGCCCCCGTGTACAGCACCGCCGTGTCCCTCTCCCCCGCCCCCCCCCACCATGTTTGTACTGTATAACCTTGACCTAGACGAGAGGCGCCGCCAGGTTCTAACACGGGAAGAGAGGAAGGACAGGGCCAGTGTATCAGTGGGTGGGTGGCAACAAGCCAAGACAAAGCAAAAACAGAAAAACTCGCGTCTGCCTCCTCCTCACTGCCTGAGCTCTGACATTGAAATGTATTTCTCCCTGATTCCTCTAGTAATTACCACCGTGACATGCTTGAAAGTGCTCTGAAACATTTGAGAAAAGGCTCATTCTGGGAGAAGGGGCTCGCAGAGACCTCTGCTGCCCCCAGCAATACTTCTGCCCTGCCCCCGGGGTGGGGAGCTGCGGGCTGGGTGCAGGTGGGCACCTGACCAAACCACGACTGCTGACTTGCCCCTCTTGGAATGTGGAATTAGGACCGAAAGTCATGTCCAACTCTAGGCTTGGCTCCCGTGTAACTCCTGGGCTGTAACGCGGCCCCAGGCCACCATGTGAGCCAGAGAGGAGATAGAGAGAGGAGATGAAGAGACGTGAGAGTGGAGTCCAGAGATGCAGAGGGAGAGGGTGGGGGCCAGCATCTTTCCAGAGCTTTCTGAGGCCGGGCTGTACTCCTGACCTTGACACCCTCCCCGATGTCCAGCCTTATGACACGTTTCTCCCCTTTGCTTTTATTATCTCCCTGTGGTCAGCACGGAGAGGAGGCCCAACACAATGGGCCCAGAATATACAGGAACACAATGGCCACTCATTCACGCCTCTCCTCATCCCTGTCCTTCCCAGCATCTCCCTGGGGCTCTCCTGATCTCCCCGTACATACTTTATTTGGGGCTTTGCTGAAAAGATGACAGTTACTCACCATGGTTTCCTAGTTCTCTAATTAAGTAGGGTAAATGACTTTCCACCTTAGTAGGTGGCGAAGCCTTAGCGTTAACATATGAAACTAGCACGGACACAGTGAGATGAGGGCAAAACGCAGTCACTTCCGAGGGTGCAAACCAGAGAAGAATTTGCAGATTTGTAAGTAGTGGCTTTTTCTATTGCTTAGGAGGCCATCATTTTATGCCTTAGTATTGGTGGTAAAAACAAAATTACCATGCACAAATTGAACTCCTTCAATGTGCCAGACACTTCCTGTCTCTACCATCAGGGAACGACTCTACAAGCCGGGGATTATTTCCTGTTTCACAGATGAGAAAACGCAGGCAGACCCAGAACTGGAATCGGCTCTCCTGCCTCCTGATGACATTAGTGGTAAGATTCCCAATTCTCTAGGGTCCAAATGCTGTCCCGTCTGGCCCTTGGGAGTCAAGAGAGGCCTAGGGAGGCCCATGGAGAGAGCCTGGCCACTAAGCTTCCACCAAGCTAGGGGTTTCTCATGAAACCCAGAGGACAAAGAAGTGTCAAGATCCAGAAAACCAGAAAGAAGTTTGATTCCCCAAGCCAAGGGGAGTGGAACGGGCTATGGCAGCTGAGATGTGGAGCCAGGAGCAGTCGCGATGATGGTGAGGACAATGAGAGATCATATTTGCTGTGTGCCTGCTGTGAGCTAAGCTCTGAGCACAGTGTTTAGAGGAAACCCAGAGAAATGCACTAAGGAGATATTTGCTTCCCTGAGTAGCTATGGGGGTCAGTGGGCCGGTCTAAAGACCAAAAGGGGCTCTGTGAAGAGCACGAGTGCCCCACAAAGTTACGGGGAAGGAACGCTGCTCCCAAGGAAGCTGGGGCATGGCCCAAAGCAGCACACACACATTTCTTTGAAGTGCCCTTTTAAAAAATGCCAGTTTGGCATTCCACTTCATAATATATCCATGTTTTCATATAACAGCGTCTCCCCACCACCAAATCCTCAGGCCAGGCGACTCCCCAGGAGAGGTTTATCCCGTGACTTCCCACCCCCACCCCAGCATCTAGTTGTACTTCGCTGTTGGTCCTCCCCCAGCCCGACTGTAGACTTGCACTGGGGTTGGCCAGTGTGTGTGTGTTGGGTGGGCAGAGGGGCGACGCTTGGCAGTGGCTCTCCACTTTCACGTTATCCTTGAGTTCATCTCATACCTATATGTATCGGGTGGATTTCAAGTTCATCAAAGTAGTTGAAGACAGTCTCATCTTCGGTATTGATGTCCCGGTAGTTGCTCAGAGCCCGGAGGAACCGGTCCTGGCTGTAGTGGGTTTCCGCCACAAATCTCTCGGGAAGATTTATCACCCGCTCCTTCAGGAACTCATCCGAGGCGTCCAGCGCACAGACGAATTCTGGGCAGAAGGACAGGCTCCTGAGTTAACCCCGTGGCAGTGGAGATAGCCAGCAGGTGCTGGTGGATGACCACCACTTACCCAAATGTCTGGTATCAGCCCAGACGTCCTGGTGCTGCAAATAGCCTGACAATTGGCTTTCTTGTTGCCTCCAGGAGGTTAAATACATGCAAATCACCACTTTTCCAGAGACCACCCTCTGAGCCCAACCAGGTGGTATTCATTCGTAGGATCTATTGTTTTTCTTTCCCTCCCTCCCTTCCTTCTTTTAATAAAAGCAGCAGAAATTGTAAATAGCAAATCTTTAATAACCCTCTGGTATCTATCGTCAGCTTCCCAGTCAATCCCCAAAAAGACTCATGGCTACAAGCGAAATGCTTTGATAGCTGGTTTGCCAAATTATTAATAAAAATGGGGACTCCTCTTTAGTTTTTACTTCTCTATGCATCCAGCACTTTCCTCCCTTCATGCCACTGGCTATGAAACACCTGTATCCAGCACAACACGGTCAGTGCGTACCTAAGGTTTGACACACAGGTCATGTTCATGATGATGTCATTTTACCCACCTGTGATTTCCTTTTAAACTAAGAAAGCAGTTGCTCTCCAGCTTCTAGTACAAGTCCAATGCATATTTGTTGAGCGAACGACTGAATGAGTGATTAAAGTGCAGGTCAGTGAAGCAAACTTTCCAGGTGAGTTACTATTCTCAGATGTCCTCAACAGGACCAGAGTACACGGGTTCCTGGGTAAGCAGCCAGGTGCGTCACACATAACTAGCTACCTGTGAGAGCCTGGTGAAGCATGGGGATGATGTAATTTTTACTCAAAGACTGTATTCGTTTGCCACATCATCGTGTCCTTCTCATTTAATTGCCTTCTAATAAGCTTTCTTGACTGAGCGAGAAAAGTTAGTGTAAGTGCAAAGCCCAGAGCAGGGTGTATGGACCACGTGTGAACATTGTCTGCTTCGTGTGTTAATAGTAAAAAAAAAAAAAGGCTGAGGACAGAGTTTGTGGAGTATTCCTATAAACTCATAACCACAGTCTGCTACCACCATGATTCTTACCTAACTCAATTTAGACGCTCATCTCTGACCACCTGATTTTCATGTGTAGCTACTTGTATGTTTTGAAAAGGAAAGGGGACAGCCAGACCCCAGATGCTGGTATAGTACTTAACTTGAAATTATATTAATACATTCACTGGAGACTTAATCTATTTAGGCTCCGTGATGTCAGATATCTAGTTCAAAAATTATTCTAGTAATGCTGTGAATAATCTAAGAATCTCAAAAGGTAACACCATACCTTTTTTCCCCCCGTGATTAGAAGATGGAAGATTCCAGTGAATTGCATATTGTGAATAATAAGTGACATTACCTGCCTTCTCACTTTCGAAGAATTTTAATATGATGCAATATATTTTCCACTAGATGGTATATTTTGAAAAGTCCTTTCTCCTTTATGATTCAGAGAGAACTTCAGGATTTTGTGGTATCTTGGGATAATTACTCGGAAAGCCTCCTGCCCTTGAGTTGGCTCACTGGGGATAGCAAGTACTAGATTTCCTCTTGGTAAAAGTGGACGTAACGAGGAGATCACTGCTTTGGGCTAACTGGAGTCATGTGAAAATCTAAGTTTTAACACATTTTTCCATATATGTCAGGCAGGTGCAACTTTACACGTGTCTCCTTCATCTAGGAGATCTGAAAAGAATCAAACTGAAGAGAGGCTAACAGCAGAGGTAAAACACAATGATTTACCGCCCAGGACTGGATTACCATAGATCCAAATGTTTTAGCACTCAAATCAAGCATGGAGGCTTGTAGTAATCATGCCATTTTCTGTATCTGATGGTCCTGTGACATCTTGAGGGGGCCTTACAGACCTGGACAGGGGAGGCTGCCCCTCACCTAGCTAGCCAGCTCCTAAAGATAAGTAACAACTTACATGAGAGCAAGCTTCTCCTATGCAAGCCAACCACCCCTTTTACATAACACACACACCAGTACAATATATTCCCTGCTTGAAATCATCTCAGGGCCTGATACTAGCCAACTACAGACCAGAGCCCACAGAAATTATGCAAAACAGCCAATCCTCGAAAAAAGCTGTTCACTCTGCCCTGCCTTGCCTTTCCCATGGAAACCCCCCAAAAGGCCATGTCCTAGACTGTCCCCAGTCGCCTGCTTGGGCCTCCTGACTAAGCCCGGGACTTCCCCATGTGGTCCGGCACATCCCCTTCTCTGGGGATAGATGAGTAATAAATTCTTGTTTCAATGGCATTAGCCTCCCGTGTTGTCACTCGGTCACCTCCATAAATTAAAGTCCTACGGGTACAAATGAGACAATTCTCTAATTTCTTTTAGGAACATAGAAAATAATGACAATTTCTGGAAGGAGAGTAATTTACTAAGAACATACTAAACATTCCAAGTAGATTGTATCTGAGATGCGTTTGGACTGCGTCCAACAAAGAGAGGGTAGCCCAGTGACCATGATTCAGAATCACTCATCATTTTCCCTCTGTGTTTCCATTTCCTTGTCTTAGGGAGGGGGTTCATTCACTCGCTTTTTGGAGGCAGTGGAGTGAGAAGACCCGGGTTTGATTTTCAGCCCTCCCGTTCACCAGCGCGGTGAACTTGGATAAATCTCTGGGTTTTAGCTTCTGGCAGGGGTAAAGGTGGGAGCAATTTCTGCCTTGGAGGATTGTGGAAACATCCACTGAGCTCATACCTCGTGTGACAAATGGTTAGTTGAGCTGAATTTTATCTACAGAGGGTGCCAAAAATATGTATACACATTTTAAGAAAGGAAAAAACTATTAAAATTGTAATATTCAATATATACCAATAACAAAAGATAAATACAAGTTGCATTTGACTTCTGCAATGACAAGAGGTGCTCAAAGTGGTGACCATCAGTTTCCAGACACTTCTGATTACGATGAACTACTGCTTGAGCAACATTGACCAAAGTATCCACTTGTATCCGTTTTTTTTGGCACCCCCGGGATTTATGCATTGGCGAGATGAATATTGCCCGCAAGTGATAAACTCTTAGAAACTGGACAGACCTGGTTATTTAGAGTAATCGACTTTGCTTTGGAACTTTTTCTGAGCAAATACATAAATAAATGGAAAATCTGAGACCACCTATCCCTTTGGCCTTCCTCCACGTTCCTGCCACCGGTTTCAGAGCCCTCAGGCAAACGATAAACCTCTGCCCCTGAGGATGACAGCTTGCTGGCGGTCTCAGTGCTTCCATAAGCTTCACTGCAAGCTGTGCCTGGACCAAGATGAGGAGATGATTACAGCCATGAACCGACTTTCTTAGGGACTTTGACACAAGTGAGCAGGACCTTTTGAGTTACAAGTGTTGGCACCCGGGGCAGGCAGCCCCAAGGTATCTCACTGTGGCATGTTGATTATTTTGAATTAAAGTTACTTAAGGAACTGCCCGTGCAAGAAGAAAACCCTGACCTCTCTATCCCCCTAAAAGCGGGAGATAAATCTCCCATGTGACAGGTGACTTCCCTGCCCCTGAGGGCCAAGAGGCAACCTTACCACAAAATTTAGAGGAGAAAGCGTGTCTAAATAAGCGTTGTAAGGCCTTTCCCAATTTACTACCCAATCCCAAACTTTGGGTAGATTCCTGACTAAGGAATACCCCAGATTTGCTTATATTCCTTTCTAATGAGCACTGTTTTTCTTTTTTCTGCCAATTTCTCACAAATGTATTGTTTCTTTGTCTAAAAAATATAAAAGAGTGCCTGGTTTGATCATTTCTTTGAGCCTCATTTTATGATTTGAGCATCTTATGATTTTCTTGTGCACACATATTAAGTTGGTTTTTCTCTTGTTAATCTAGTCACGTCAATTTTATTATCTTCTTATTAGTCCAGCTGTAAGAATTAATGAAGGGTAGGAGGTGGGGGGAGGTGGTCCTCCCCTTCCCTGACACAACCTTTGATAGTTACGTTGCTGAAAATAGCTGTTCTCGTATTTACCACCTGACCAAAAATTATCTCCTATGATTACACCTCACGCAAACTGATTAAAAAAAAACAGAGAGAGAGAGAGAGAGAGAGAGAGAGAGAGAGAGAGAGAGAGAGAGACAGAGAAACTTCTAAAGTTCATGGCAAGGGCATAAGAAATGCCTGGTAGTTACTCAGCAATTCTTTTTTGTGCAGTAAGTTGTTTATGCTTCTCTTTCAAGGGTACATTGTGAAATCCCGATGTTGACGTGTGATAGAATAAGCTTGCCGTGGAGTTCACAGTGAATGGAAAAGCTTTTTACCTGCCCTGACTCAGCTCTGGATTCTGACTGCTTTCTGGGGAAGGTGATGGCATGGCTGGCACCTGAAGCTGGTAGGAACGGCAGTGATCCCGTCCCTGGCGGTCTTGCCAACTGACACAGATCAGAGCATCACCAGATGGGCCTTTTGATTTGTTACAGGCGAGGGCAGCAGAAAGGAACATCTCTCAAGGAACCTTAACATCCCTGATATTTACCCCCAATGCATTCTTTAGTTCGAAAGTTTGATTTTAATTGTATCGTTTGACTTTTTTCCTGGGGAAAAAAAAGACTGCCTTATTAAATTCAAAAAGATTGCTTTGGTACAAAGAGATATCAAGTGGCATTCCTTTAAACACGACCTTGGAGACATATTTTAAACTTACCAGGTATGGTTAACTTATCAAAGGGAAGCATTTTGCCTCTGACTTCTTCCTCCTCCTCCTCGTCTTCTTCTAATAAAGCAAAATATACATCGTCATGTTTATTATACATAGTATTACTCTGTATAGCTCAAAAAATTAAAATATTTTAAGTAGCAGTCACTAAGAAAAACTAGCCATAAATGGGAAAGCATGTGTTTCCAACATAGTCCCTCTGATTTTTTGTTTATTTTAATCAAGTGATTATTACTCTGAACAGTAAAGTTGCAACTTATCTGAAAGTAAATGCTCAAAATACAAGGATCACTCAAACTTACGGTTGAACAGGTCTTTGGCTTGATCATAAGTCTTTGGGAATCCATCCAAAATGTACCCTTGATTCCTGCAAGGCATCGATTTTAGTTTTTCTCTTACAAATCTAATCACATATTGATCTTCCAGACGGCCTAATTAAAAAAAAAAAATATATATATATATATATAGCCATGGAATCACATTGTACATAGGAGTTACCATATTTCCCCGAAAATAAGACCTAGCCAGAGAAGAAGCCGTAGCATGATCCCTCCAGGATATGGAGGACACGCACCCCTCACATGAGGGTTTTATGACCTGTTTCAGGGAGAAGGATGCCTTTTCCACAAACTCCTTCAGCTTAAATATTCAGTATGCCCAGGTGCCATATTTTGGCACCTAAAACCATGCGAGGGCTTATTTTCCAGCTAGGTCTTATTTTTGGGGAAACAGGGTACATCGTAAAGTCATCTTAAAAATTGTTGCATAATCAGAGTTACCACTGAAAATCCCTTATTTTTCCATCAAAGTGAAAACCATGTGGTTTTGTATTTGAAACATGACACACGAATTCTAGCGCACACCCAAGTAGGAGCACCTCAGGAGTTGTCTCCAAGGAAGGACAGAAGCAAATGTTGATGTCTGCCCTTCCAGGATGTCTTTTGTGGTCGCAGCTTTTGGGTGAAGTTGAAAGCAGAGTAAGTGGAGGAATCTAGAATGTTCTTACTTAACAGTAGGGTTTACTGAATTCTCTTTTGATATTACACCTCTATAACCTTAATACACAATGATAAGTGCTTCGGTTGTGTAAATGAAGTGAGTGGTATTCATGTACATTGCTGGCACACAATTTATTAATAGCTGGTGCTCCATAAACGTTTGCTGCTGCATTTGAAGAAAAAGCAAGCTTGATCTGACCCTCAAAAGCACTGATGTCTTTAAAGCTGCAAGAGAGAACGTGGTCCTGCCCTTCTCCTTGTCTTCCCCAGCTGGCCTGCTTTTCTGACCTTGGCCCCACTGGACAGTCCCCTCTGAAGCCTCTTGCAATTGCTTGGGGAGGCTGAGGAGGTGGTTTGTCCTAAAAGTGGCAAAGATGTAGGTGGTTAAAGATGTAGGAATTCACTCAGGCCTCCCCAAAATGTGCCACTTTGACCTGTGAACTATTTTGAGCTGAAGACAATCAAGACCCTGCAGGCTCATGAGAAACTTTTACCTTCTCTCCCTTAAAGAATTTAAATTAGGAGCCTTGCCCATCATAAGGGTTCTCACCAGAAATAACTGGTTTTTTTGTTTGTTTGTTTGTTTGTTTTTACCAATTTATATGGCAGGGCAAACCACTAATTACTGAGCATCTGCTCTTATCGTCCTGTGAATGACCTTCCTCCCTCTTGAAGGAAGGCAATTTACCTCATCCTTAGCTCCGAATGTCATATATATATATATATATATATATATATATATATATATATACCCCATTTTGTCTTTTTGTCTCTGAACCCCTCATGTATGCAGGGTCTCTGACTCTCTTATGTATGTGGGGTTCCCATGCGTATGTAGATAATTAAAGTGGGTTATTTTCTCTTGTGAATCTGTCTCTCACGTAGATTTAATTATTAGACCAGTGGAGAGAACCTAGGGGGTAGAGGCAAGTTTCTTCCTCCCCGACAAAGACAATACGATGCAGCTCCATCGCAATGTCCAATTACCATTCCATCATAATTATTAAACAGCTATCATGTCCAAGACGCTGCCCTTACATTGCCGCACGGATACATTACATTTACGTAAGTTTGACAAGTTTGAGAAATTGCTCTCTGGAGCTTTTTCTAGAGTAGTACAATACTTCCAGTTTATGGGTGGGTCTATAAGATAAAATGAATAGTTTTTGGCCTCTTTTGATCACTCTATCAATGACAATAAAATGATCTCATCAAAACACCTCCCCTTTCTTTCTTCTACCTTTCTTTGTCACAGGGATCATTAAGCAGTAACGGATTGAGAAAATAATCATCTTTCAGAAATTTAAATATTATGACAGGGACAAAAATAACCAGAGGTGTTATTTAGCATAATGAAGTTCCTTGAAGTGATTTGACATTACTTTCCAGTAAGGTTCACAGTGGTGCAAAGATACAAAGTCAAATTAAAAAAAAAAAATCAAGGGATTCACTAACACTCAGAGACGAGTGCTGTTTGAGCACTACACTTTTAATTTTCAAAGGCTTGCTAGGTAAGGCAAAGGCACAGACTCAGAAACCCAGCTTCCGTCCCCCTCCATGCATGCCTTGGTTTATTTCAGGCAGTGAGCTTTGCCGTTCATTTCTGTTTGCTTCTAACAGTAAGTGTTCAGTATGCAAGAAAGGGCCTCCCGGAAATTTATGATCATTGTGGAATGTGAGTACACAAAGGGCCAAGCCCAAGTGTGTTTCTCTAGAGAGCTGTGACCGCCTATAGATAGACCCAGGGCCAGTGTTGAGCTCCTTGGAAGAAAACTGTCACTTCTGCTTTAAAATGAATGGGCACAGCCCTACTGGGTAGCCTTTAAAACACCACACAGCTTTTTATTTTTATTTTTTTAATTTTAAGTCTATCTTTCAAATGCTAATAGTAACTGATATTCATAATTACTAAAACACTGTTTAAAAATAGGCAGCTGCAACTAAGGTGTTTTCTTTTTTAAATAAGAAACTGCTAAACTCAACAATTCTTTCAAATCTTATAAATATCATCACCACGAATGGCCATGAAGGAACATTGTGCATTTCCTTCAAAGGGCTAAGTGCTAGAGGGAGAACAGCTCTTAGGAGAACAAAGAAAAACTCTCAAAAATCTCAAAAAAAATTATACCAACGTTTTAAAGTAATCCATGCACAGTATAGGCACTGTCAAGTTGATACATTGACATGTTTTTCCTCCCAACTTTTTTTTTTTCAAATTCATAAACATAGTTTAAATAGTCCAACCATCACTCAGCATTCCATCAACTAGATTCAATAATTCTATAACACTTTGGAAATTCATAAAGGGAGCACGAAGAATCTATAACTAGCACACTTGGTGGTTTAAGGAAGTCCCTATTTCAGCCTCCCTGTCAGGGGCCCATGGGAGTGGAACTGTGGGCAGACACAGAGGTGCCTCACTGCAGGATTGCGAAATAGGTCTTACTGGAATCATTAGAATCTTATGGTAACAAACTGGGTCATGAGGGACAAATGAGCTCACCTCTGCGTCCTCGTACTGTGAGATTTCTATGTGGGCCCATGCAGGGGGTTCAAAGGTCTTGTTTTGTTCAA
This sequence comes from Hipposideros armiger, assembly GCF_001890085.2. Lineage (NCBI taxonomy): Eukaryota > Metazoa > Chordata > Mammalia > Chiroptera > Hipposideridae > Hipposideros > Hipposideros armiger. The sequence goes on along the minus strand of NW_017731419.1, from coordinate 2,850,020 downwards.
TCATAGTCAAGGTCCACTTTCTAGATTCTGGTAAATAGGACTAAGAAGGATTTGGGGACAAACGTGAGGAAGAAAAAAAACACCTTCCTCAGGTTAAAGGCGGTTGGTGAACTACTCCAGTCGCCAGTCTTGTAGGAAGAGGGTGTGTGGGTGGGCATACCAAAGGAGGAGTCGGGAGGGGAGTGCTGCTTGCTGTTCTGAGGACGTCCCCTTCCCCAAAGACCACTTCCTCTGCTCCCTCCCAGGGCCCCCCTGACACAGGCTCCTGAACAGAGGCTGCCTCCAAGGACAGGCCCTTCCTGAGCTTGGGCGAGGACGACACAGTGACCGCTCTCAGCTGGGCAGGGTCTCTACTATAATTCTATGTGTTCACCTCCCCGGGGCATGGAAAGAGCCCAGTCAGTACCTCACACCATCCCATTACATGAAGTCCTTGGATAAGACTTTGGGGTGGTTGCAAAGACCAATCACAGTCTCTGCCCGTAAAGACTGTCCAGTGTTTGTCTTGTTCAGTTAGCTTGAATGCTGGAGGTTCTTGCCTCTCTTCTAGGGGCGGCACTGTTCACTGCCCCCCACCCCACCCCCCGCACCCTCTTTCCGGCTTAAAGTGTATGTACACAAGGCCATGCACACCTGTGGATTCCTAACAATCCCAGTCCCCCACCCTTTACTTATTTATGTATGTATGTATGTATTTATTTATTTATTTATAGAATTTTTACAAGCATTTATTCGAGCCAAACTGATGGCGTGTGGGGAGACTAGGCCTCAAATGCCCCTCCTCCACACTTTCGTGTGGCCGGACCAGATTTCCTTCTACAGGTATCCTCACAATGGACTGTCTTATCCTCGTTTTCTTCCCCTCCCTCAAATGATGGTAGCAGTACTCTGTTAGACTCTAAACCAGAAGAGTGGCCCCCAATGTCTCATGGTTGAGGCAGAGGCAGTGTACTAGCTCAAAGAAATTAATCTGTGTTTTCTCTGGGCACCTTTTCCTTTTCCTTTAGGAGACCTCTCTAGGACTCTAAATTGCATTTCCTCCCGGCCGTGTCCACACCAAAGCAGACAGCAAGACTCACCATCAGCTGGTTTACGTAGATGCTCAGTGTATGCAAACAAAACCATTCTCTCCCACCCCCTACCCCCCAACCCCACCCCAGGAAAACCAGATTGGTGTGGCCTCGGGGAGGAGGGGAGGAGGGAGAGGGTGGCCTGGACTTCAGAGTAAGGTGGAGAGGGATCAGAGTCCTTGAAGATGGTGGCTGGGAAGAGGACCGCCCTGAGGGGCATAGGGTGGGGGCCAGAGACCGGAGGTTGGAAGGGTCGTCAAGAGCAGCACTTCCCGGGCCTGCTGAGTGGCTCAGTTGGTTAAGAGTGCACTCAAGAGTGCGAGCTCTGAGCAACAGGGTCACCGGTTTGATTCCTGGCCTGAGCTGAGCGGCCGCTAAGCTGCCAACAGGTAGCAGGATGGCTCAGCTAAAAAACAAATAAAAAAGAGCAGCATTTCAGGGGCCCGCAGTGGGCAGTCCTCAGGGCAAGGTCCTCAGTGGCCACGTCTCTGTCACCCAGGGCCAGTTTACCCAGACCAAGCCTGGAGGATCAGAAACAGCCACCAGCCAGAAGGAAGAAGCGGAGTGAAGAAACCAATCATGCTCGCTAGGAGGGTGAGGGGAGAAACTATTGGATGAAAGTCCAAATGTTGATTACACACTGGACTGGTCTCTAGGCAATACTAGTATAACCAGTTTGGTGGAGGATCTCAACTGTCTAAGGATAAAAATGAAATGTTTTCATTTTTTTAGTAACTGCTGGCAGACTGTTTTCCTGCTGGGTAGTAAGCTCCTTTAGAAACATCTCAGTTCAAAACCTAGTTTGTGATTATTTGATTGGACTTCTTAAAGCATGACTAAACCATGAGGCTACTTACTCATCATCTAGGAGTTGCAGTGGGCCGAGCCTGAGATTCCATCCCAGGGTGGGGAGAGAAGGATTCCAGAGTCGGGGTTTACAGTGACAATTTACTAGGATGAGTTTGTTCAACAAACTGGTTAAATTTACCAAGTGAGTATGGACGAAAAAAAGGATGATCTGATCATAAATTCCTACCTGGACGGGTCATGGTGGGGAGTCACACCCCAGGCCTAGAACTTCTTTACTGAAAGGTGTTAAGCAAGCCTTGTCCATGGTTCTTGTGCATCCAGGTTCACTCACCTTTGAAATAGCAGAAGCAACACCCCTGAAGGGGGTATTAACCCCCAAGAGAGCACATAATCTGGTTACCTGTCCTGTAACCTGATCCCCTCCTTGCTTCCTCCCACCTCCATGCCATCTTCCTTATGTCCCTACCTTAATCTCAAATGCATAAAAGAAGGTGCAAAAGTGTTATTCTCGGAAGCATTTGAGATCTTGCTCCCTGGGATACGTCATCAGTTTGGCTCAAATAAACTCTAATAAAAATTCTCTACAGGTTTGGATGTTTCTTATGTTGACACGAGTAAGAATATTTTCCCATTTATTGGCATTTCGTCCTGCATGAATTATGGGTATATGTTATTCATCGATTTTTTTTTCTATAGTAAGATTTTAATGATTTCCTTATTAGTTTGCCTGAGCGTTTTATGTATTAAGGATATTAACTTTGTCACAGTGGTGGCAAATATTTTTTCCTGGTGTGTCCATTACCTTTTAATTAAGTATTTTTGATGCTTATAAAATATGACTACACATTTGATCTTTTTTTTTTTTTAACTTAGGTAGAGCTTATGATCAATCACTAAGATGTTAAAGGGGCTTTTTTTTCCCTGGTGGGTGAGATTATAAGTGAAATTTCTTGTGGTTGTTATAAAAATGTTGTGCTGTTTACCTGGAAAAAAAAAACCAAAAACACTTAACAGGACCAGTGCAACCCTGTGCTCTGTGTGTTACCTGCGTTCTGCTCCATGCTTTCCTTGACGTCATCCAAGAGCTCCTGTGCGTCGTCCACATTCTCCATACTCTCCTCTTCCTCCTCTTCACCTTCTTCTCCTTGCCCTCCATCTTTAGGTGCCACGATGGCCTCCTGCAGACCACAAGGATATTCCAATTGGATGATGCCCTGTACTGATTAGCTACTCACGAATCACCTGCCAAGTGGTGCTAGGAAAGGCTGGCACCCAAGTCGGGAATGCACTCCACCCACAGGACAGGCGGCCTACAAAAGTCAGGCTGTGTGCACCTGCCACGATGGATGGGAGCCTTGAGATTTTTCTTGCTCTATTTTAGGAGAATCATCTATTTCTGTGCTGATGCCAGAACTGCTTAAGAATCAACACTTTTAGGGCCGACCGAGTGGCGCGTTGGTTAAGAGCTGGGCTTGGTTCGGATCCCACATGGACCAGTGATGCTGCGCCCTCTACAGCTAAGATGGTGAACAACAGCTCAACCTAGAGCTGGGCTGCCATTAGTCACCGGGCCAGTGAAGCAATGTCCTGCACAACTAGACTGAAGAACAAAACGACAGCAACTTGTCTGTTCCCCTTCCCCCAATTCCCCAGCGCTGTTTCCCCTCCCGCAATTCCCCAATAAAATCTTTAAAAAAAGAATCAACACTTTTCTAGGTTCCAGGTAATACCTTACTTGAAGGACACATGTTTTGTAGAAATCAAGACTTAAAAAACAAGTTGATTGGAGGTAGAGAGGTGTTTAAAAAAGAAGCAACAGGGACGGCCGAGTGGCTCAGTTGGTTGAGTGCGAGCTCTGAGCAACAGGGTCACCGGTTCGATTCCCACATGGGCCAGTGAGCTGCGCCCAAGCTGAGCTGCCACAGGTGGCAGGATGGCTCAGCTGGTTAGAACACATGCTCCTAACAACAAGGTTGCTGATTTGACTCCAACATGGGATGGTGGGCTATGCCCACCCACAGCTAAGATTGAACACGGCACCTTGAGCTGAGCGGCTGCGAGCTGCCAACGAGTGGCCGGATGGCAAGCTGGACTTGGAGCTTAGCCAGCAGCACCCTCCACAACTAAGACTGAAGGACAACAACTTGGCTGTTCCCCTTCTCCAATTCCCTAATAAAATCTTAAAAAACAAAAACAAAAACAAAAAAGAAGCAACAGGGTCAGGGCAGAGTCCCTTGTCCACAGGACGGCAAACCAAGACTCCAAGACTTAGTTGCAGTTTTAGCCCTTCTCTGGAATGTGACCTTAAACCAATCACTCTGGAATTTCATGATCAACCCTAATGAGGCAATCTGGCTGACAAAACCCCTGACCTCCTCCTTCCAAAGAAAAGAAACAATCCTTTTTTTTTGCTGATAACTTTCTTGTCCCACCCAATTTCTGCCTATAAACAGCCTTCCATGGTGCACAAATTCTCAAAGCAACTCTCCACTTGCTAGGGTGCTGTGGGATTCATGAATCATTCAGTACAGCCAATTAGAGCTTTAAATTAAATTTACTTGGCTGGATTTTGTTATTTAACAGAGGGAAGGCAGGGCACAGAGGATGTTTAGGGCAGTGAAACTACTCACTGTATGATACTGTAATGATGGTGATGTGTCATCATACATTTGTCCAAACCCATAGAATGTACAGCACCAAGAGTAAGCTATGGACTTTGGGTGACAATGACAGGTCAATGTCAGTTCATTGATTGTAATGCATCACTCTGGAGGGGGGATGATGGTAATGGGGGCGGCTGTGCATGGGAGGGGTAGGGGACATATGGGAAATCTCTGAACTTTCAATTTTGCTGTGAACCTAAAGTTGCTCTAAGAAAATAAAGTCTTTCTTAAAAAAAATCCTTAATAAATAGTCTGATAGTACCCTGAGAAACATAGATCAGGAATTTTTTAAAAAACTAAAAATTCTCCAGTCAACAGAGAGGATGCAAGATATATTTTGAGCAACAGCAGGAGGCAGACTACTGGGATGTTGGAAAAGTCATGATGCATTTTTGCAATGAAAAACATAGAAAAAATATGTCATGACTTTTCCAACAACCCAATGAATTTCAAGGGCAACCCATGAAAGATGCTTGCATCTCACAGAGGAAAGCCCCATGGAATCAGGTGTTTTCCTAAGGGGGGGGCCGACAATAAAATCTTAACAAATATCTTTGTAGGATGTCATGTAAAATGAACGGCTTCCTTATTACAAGACCAAGAAAAGCATTTTTCAAACATTAAAATTCCCCACAAAGTAGTTAAAAGTGGTACCAGTTTTGCTATGGCTTCGGAAATGACGTCCTTTAGTTTAACGTGATGTAGTTTGTAGTGCTTGGACAATACCTCTGCCACACTGGATTTCCCCACAGCAGGAGGACCAAGAATGCATATTTTGATGGGCTGCAAGAGGAGAATAGGGATCATATAGCGAGCTTTGAGCAGTCTGGTGCTAGACACAGTGTTTTTTATTCTGGGGCTGTGCCTTGTTGAGTCTCTGGGTCCTGTTGGCTAAACCTAAACGCCAGTCACTTCCTCAAGGTATTTAATCAGCGCCTACTGCATGCATTGGTCTGGCCTCGGAGAATAAGACACTCAACAAGATGTGCTCAGGAATTCCTCAAAAGTACTAACCAAAAAAGGACTTGAGCAGTACATGCTACCGGCTTCACGCTTTCTGCATTACTCTTGTAAAGATAACCAAGAAATAGAATAATTTTTGGTCTGGGGTAGACAGTGCTCAATGCATTGCCTCATGAATATAGTTTCAGGACTGAATTTGGTCTTTAATTATCCTTTCTTTTTTTAACACAATTCCAGTTTTAAAAAATACACTCATTAAAAAACAAGTGCCATTCCTTCTGCTGAAAAATGTGCTTGCATGTTAAAGAAGCTCTGTCACATTCATAACCAACGAGTAAATGTTTATTTCTAACAGAAACGAAAATATCAGTAACAAGTACCGGTAGTCATTTCTTTCAAAATGGTCCAAATGGTGGTAAAATGGAAGCCCGGTATTTTGCAAGGCAAATTTAAAGAATTTTTAACTTAAAATTTGTTTTTAAATCATGCGAATGAAAAGAATTCCCATTGGCAGCGTGTCCAGTGCTTAAAGATTACATAATTTCATCCACGAGGTTGGTTATCATTGTTATTACCACCACTTGTCAGACAAGGAAACCAAGGCTGTGAAGGAAATAAGCAGACCCATGAGCTCACCTTAACCAGGCAGAAACCCGAATGGCGGTGTATTCATTTATAATGAGAAGTCTGAGTACCACTGAACTCAGGGCACTCTGAGCGTACATGGTACATTTACTCCGTCAGGGCAGACAAGCACGGCAGGCCGCCTGATGAGCTTTGATCAGAACAAGGCAAGACAGATGAAGGGACCGTGCGTTGCCATCAGGTCAAGGTGGACTGATGCCCCCATCTCTGCAGCTACGACGGCTTTGCTTTGCGAAAGGGACTGGGATATCGTGGAAGCCCTGGGCTTGACGCTTCATCTTTGTGGACGCCACTGCCTACATGGCCCACTTGTGTTTCCTCTTCTATCTGCTATGCCGAGCAATGCCCTCAGGGGTGGATAAGCTGGTACATTTTTAGATATGCTCATTCCTTCTACCACAGTCTTGTCCAGTCTTGCTCATCAGGGACCATATGGTCTTTTCATCTTTACAGCTGACTCCCAGAGGAAAACACTAGTCTAACCTCTTGAGCTGGGTGGGTGTGTGCCTCAAAAGAGTCTCCAAGTCCAGCCACCATGAGTTTCTCAGGTGCTTGGACAGGTCGTTGTTTCTTTTGCTGAGCGGTACCGTATTTGCCGGCGTATAAGACGACTGGGCGTATAAGACGACCCCCTAACATTTCCACTCAAAATACAGAGTTTGTTATATACTCGCCGTATAAGACTACCCCCTCTTCCGCACACCTTCCACACACCAAATAAAAGGTAAAACAATATCAGATTTGATTTGGCCCACTGAAGTGCAAACAAGCGTATTGTATTTCGTGTCACCACATAACCGTTTTGGCGATGTTGAGCCACCATGTCTGCTACATGTTTTTCGAGTTCTGGCCAGTGTGGGGTGCCTCTTCTTAATGCACACTTACCCCTTGGCATACTCTTTAATGCTTTCTCATTTGATTTCCAGTCCCGAACCATCTTTTCTGTTACTCCATGTTGTCTTGCAGCAGCACAATTATTCTTTTCCTTAGCAAAGTTTATAACTTTCAGTTTAAAATTTGCATCATACTTCTTTCTTTTGGCTGGTGCCATGATAGGGATGATAGGGGTTTGACTGGTCGACATTTTCTATGCTGTACTGTACAATGGTGCAGTATTGTGGTTGGCTGTTGGCTGTATACAAAGCCTGATTTGATTGGTCCCTGCTCCCTGTTTGCCCGCCCTGTCACTATAGCAGTCTGGTCCACCCTTGCATCAGCATCTCCCTGGGACCTCACTAGTGTGCAAGTGCGAGCTCTTCAACATTCTAACAGGCACCATGATAGCGCAAAATCGCGAATCTTCAATGCATATGTAAAGAAATATACGGTAACCCGAATTTACCACACTCACAAAATCGCACACAGCCGACCATACACCCAGTATGGTATCGCGATTCGCGATTTTGCGCTATCATACTGGGTGTATGGTCGGCTGTGTGCGATTTTGCGAGTGTGGTAAAATCGCATAACAGCAAAATCGCATAACAGCCGAGCATACACCCAGCAGCGCTGCTGATGCCTGAACGGTATGTGGAATGAAGTGGGCGCATCGGGAGGCCACTATGGCACGGGGCAAGCACTATGGGCAGTCTATCTGAAGTGTACCTGGCGTATAAGACGACCCCCCACTTGGAGGCATATTTTTCAGGGCCAAAAAATCGTCTTATACGCCGGCAAATACGGTACATCTTTTACTTATTCTTCACCAGGCATGTTTTTCAGGAGAATATGGTTCTTAGGATACAATGGCGATATCATACTTGTTGCCTGAAAGTTTCCCACGCACAGTAGTGATTATAATTATGACGGCACCTGTTACTCAGATGCAATCTACAGTTTCCAAACCATTTTCTCACATCTTACCCAGTTCTGTCTTTGGACTGCTTCTGTGGAACAGATCCAAAGGTCTGGGCCAGTGCTACATTTACCTGATTGCAGAGAGGGGCTTAGGCCATTCTTGCTAAGTTTGCATCCTAGCTTGTTTGAATCCCTAACTAGCTGTGTGACCTTGAAGAAATTGCTCCATCTCTCTGAGCTTTGGTTTCCACATCTATAATATGGAGATAAGAACATCTACCTCGAAAAGTTGTGATGATTAAAATGACCAGCAAATCTCCCAGCCAATACAATCAAAGTAATAATCAGACTTCTTCCATCTCCTCCCTACTCTTTCCCATATGTGTTCCCACGGCTGAAACAGGCAGACCAGTGAGGCACCTGATTTTTCTCCTTATATAGACAACTCTGTGACAACCAGTCTTGAGCTTACTATTACGTTCAATGTGTGTCAAGCATGACAGTCATTATCTACATTAACTTAAAATTTTTAACATTCGGTTGACAGTATTAACAAAATATACGTGTAGATTGTCAGACCCGAAAAAATGGGTCGTATCTGAAAAGGGACTTGAATATAGAAATTTGGACATTTCAGAAAGGAAATACTTTCATTGATACAATTACACTGAAAGTTTCATTTACTTTGCATAAATCAGAGTTGAAACAGGGAATGAATGCTTATAGTTACCAATAATCCTCGGTTTTGCTTGTACTCTTTGAGGATACTGTTGATATTTTCCACAAATCCTGATTGGGCAACCCATCGAATGTTAAAATTCTCCTTCACAAACAGGGTTTCCATTCTCAAGTTGACCAGTAAATGGTCAATATTCTCTTGCTAAGAGAAAAAGGCACATTAGAAATTTGTCTCTCTCTTTTTAAGTCTTGACAGTTATAACAGACCCAAATCACTGCAGTTATTTTTTTTTAATTTTATATGAATTTATTTAAGTTTTTTTTGTTGTTGTTTTTTTTTGAGCCAAACTGATAACAATGCCAGGAAGCAAGACCTCAAATGCTCCCACCGCAGTTGTTAGAGAAAATATATATACGTTCACTAATCATGCAAGTCAAATAATGCAGCACCAAGTGTCGCCTGCTCTGATACTCTTTGATCCTTCTAATCTCTGCCCACCTCTGCTCTCTCGTGATGAGCAGTGGTCATCCTGACTCCTGTAGTTACACAAGCAGCTCAAAGGGTAAAAAGATACCACAAGTCCCAGTGTGAGGTTTCTTCCTAAAATTTTAAAATTGTGTCTACTTTTTGAATAGTGCGGTTCAAAATCCAAGGGGACAAAAAGCATAGATGAAAACGCTCCCTTTGACGTCCATCGCTGCCACCCACCCAGCTCTGCTGCTCAGAGGTAACCAATGATAACAGTTCTTCTGGAAACATTCTCAAATGCAGTGTTCTGACCAGTTTATTCCTAAAAAAAAGTTACATCCTACAGCTAGCTGGGAGAACACATGGCATGACTAACAAACACAGAATTGGTTTTTGTTGTGATGGATTCAGAATTCAGCCTCCTGTTCAAATTTTAGAAAAGGCCGAACATAATGGCACCCAGTGCTTGGGTAGCATTTCACATATCAGACAGCTTTCATATATGTATCCTGACCACGATCTCGGAGGGTTTTTCAGAAAAGACAAGAGGGAGTTGTTTTAGGGTGGACAGCTCAGGAACTGACATGAGCTTGGAAGCCAAGCATTCTGACTCCAAATCCCTCAAGAACCACTATGTTTAGGAAAAGGGTAGGAAAAAAAAAAAAGAATCTCTTTTATACTAACTGTCAAGTCCTTGGTTAGGAAAGCATTTTCTTTGGGCACTTTCTGGATTTTCCCAGGGCCAGTATGTTTGCTGATGCACTGTTAGAGAAAAATAGAAATGTTACTTGGTTTACCTGCAAGATTTTAAATATAAAAGTTCCCAAATGAATGTAAAACATCACTGAATACAAAAAAAAATTTGCAAAACAGAGGGGACGGCCCTGCAGGTATTCATTCATTTATTTGTTCTACACATATTTGATGTTCACCACTGCAAGCCAGGGACTGGAGAGAGAGAGAAGAGAAAGGCCCAATTCCTGCCCTCAAGGAGCTCCCAGTCTGAAAAGGGAGGCAGACGTGTGTATACAGATGTGTAATGTTTGCAGCTTGCAAAGGGGATGCTGGGAGTATGGAAGAAACATCTGGCCTGTTCGGGAGGAGGGAAGGAGGCAGGAAGGTGCAGAGGAAGACACCTGAGCTGAATCTTAAAGATGAGTGCGAGTGGCCAGGGCAGGAGAAGGCTAGCTGGGCTCCAAGGGGACTCTGGACTCGAGACGGAAGCCTCAGAGACCCAGAGCTTCTGAAAGCCACCAGCAGGTTTGGAGAACCTGACTATACCAGTACAATGAGGCAAGTGTCCACAGACACATTTTCGTGTTCCAGTGAGTGATCTGTGTGTGTGATCTGCAGTGGCCTTTCCTGCCATCTTCCATGCAGTTACTGGCGAAAGGTCCATTTTGGTTGTCACCTCCCAATACATACACTGCAAATGCAGATGGTGAGTTTGGTTTTAAGGATATTCTACTTTAGGAGCCCCCCCCACCCCATCTTGTTAGCACACCTGATTTCATAATTACATTTTAGGGGTTAAACGATTCAAGAAGGGCCACCAAATACGGGGGGAAATGGCTGTACCTTGACTAAGTCTTCCAGGGTATGGACAGACTCGTCTACGGCAACCAGGTAACGGAGCTTCGGCACGTGGTCTATTACATTTTGTATCACTCTGCAGACCAATGGGGACAATCATCAGAAGAGGGAAAAAGCCAAAGAGAAACAGTGAGCTAGACCTCACTGACCACCCCCAACCCCCCTCCCCGCCCCCGCTCCAGGGCCAGTCGCCACGGACCTCGGTGCTTTAGGAAGCGATCTCACTTCGTTTCTGACAAGGTCAGGGGTGGGATGATGATGTGTGCTATGGCTGAGCAAGCTGGGACAGGGGTAAGTGGCATTTCTCTGGCTGAGGGGCTCCAGGGTTTGAAGCCAGGTCCAGCCAGCTCCAGATCCGGCTGGTGTACTTCAGGGAAGCACCTGATCCCACAGGACTACCCTTGATAAAGTCTGCCCACTCAGACGCTCCTTTAAGTGGCAGGGCTTTGGAGTACATGTTTCACAAGGCAGACAGAGAGTCTGAGAAGTTCTGGCTTTCTTAAGGGAGTCACATAGCTCTAGGGACTGGACCTAAGGGTTTCTACCCTGGATTAACAAGGATCACCAACATTTCTGGGTGTTGAACTCTGTGGAGGCCGGGCTATGGGCTTTCCAAGTGCCATCCCATTGAATTCTCACAACAATCCTATCAAGTAGGGACTATTATTATCTTCCTCTCACAAATGAGAAGATCAGACACAGAGAGGTTAAGTAACATTCCCAGATTCACACAGCTGATGAGAGACAGACAGAGTAAGGATTGGACCATAAATGAAAGAATCCCAAAGAGACACAATAGAATAGAAGCCTATCGCAAGCCTGTCAATTCTACCTCCATTTCAACTTCTTTTTCAGTAAAATAAAAATAAAACGAATACGCACATCTAAATGTCCATTTCCCATTTATTTTATATTAAATTTTCAGACCACTTCATCCTTTAGTTTCTTCCTTTGTTAAATATTTTACAATCTTCAAGGAAACCTCTAGGAAAAGATGCTACTGAAAGGGGCCCTGAGTCCTGTAGTGGGAAGAATTTAACTCTCTAATGTCTGGAAGTAAGATATTAAGGACTAATGCTATGCTTTTTGTTTTCATAATGTAAAATATTCTCTCACATCTTTAAAAACTGATAACGTCATGATGTAAGGTCTCTGCAGAAAAGGGCACAGTTCAGCCCCTCCACATCCAGAGTAAATGTTGGAACAAACCTAGGTTTTGCATGGAGCCTGAAGCTTCTACAATTCAGGGGATTCTTTTTTTAAGAAAAATAATAAAAATGAACTTTAGGGCCTTGGAAGAGACCCACGCCTGAGGAGGGGTCCTGAAGTTTGAGCAGCATTATTTCCCAGTAAGTCTGTAAATCCCTCTGGGACTGTGGCCAATTCACTAGTGGTCAGTGGATGAGAGGAAGCGTGGAATCTAGAAACCAGAATCTCAGGGAAGAGCTGACACTGCTCCCTCCAGTGGGGCGCAGAAGGGGGTGGTAGAATAAAGCCCCTGGAACCCAAAATGTAGAACTGATGAACTTCCAAGCAAGTGAGCCGTTTCTTCAACCTAGTGTTTAAGCAGGGGAGGAGAGGGTGCTCTCCTCTGCAAAGGAGAGGGTGCTCAGTGTGTCTGAAAGAGTTAGGATACACTGTGAGTGTGAAAACCATGTGCCAATTTTACCTACAGCTGCCAAAACAAAAAACCAAACCAAACAAAAACAAAACAAAAACACTTCAGCTTTAGAGTTTGCAGTGTAATTTCTGGAATTTAAGTTGGTGGGCTGGATAGAGCAATTGCATCTGAGACATAAAAATAAGAAACTAGGTCCCCAGGATGAACATAACAAGTTCATTCTTTTCCAGAATTGGAAAACATGCTATTCTGCTGATAAAGTTTCTAAAAGATGAACCTGAAGTTGTCATTGGAAGCACGGAGCTTTTAGATGGTGGACGCTGTTTCAGCAAATGCAAAATGGAGATAATAACAGTACCTTCTGCATTGGGTTGCTGTGAAGAACAAGTGCAATATTACATGAAGGATCTTAGCACTTGGTAAGTGCTCCATAAATGTCCACTTATAAACACACATATTAGTCCATGAATTCTGGGGCAGTTGACTCTCTGGGAGAATACTTACCCTGCTAGATCAAGAACATGAATTGCTGGAATTACATTTGTTCCATCTCCAAAAACTGGTAATGCAGGGACCTCACCCAACCAAGCCATCTAAAAGAAAGGAAAGCAAAAGTATAGGTTCCCCATTATATGTAAATGATGATTACAACTCGCCTACAGAGCCACAGGCACCCATGAGATCTATGTGATGAAGTAATCATCAAATGAAGCCCCAAGGAGGTGTTTTGTAAATCAGCTCTGATGAGATCTATCAACTCCTATTAAGATAAATGAAGTGTAATCTCAGGGCTGACATACTTTTCAAGAAATCTATAATCTCATCAGCTATCTGTAGTAGTCACCTGTATATTACCTACTTACAGAAAGAAAATGCTTTCATAGGCATGATGACTTGGATTCTCACAAAAATTGAAATTAAAAATTAAAAGTACCCTGACTGGCTGGGCGGAATCATCATCAGTTCATGGTGAAATGCTTAGTAAAGTATCCTGCAGGAGGTTACACTTCTGATGAGTCCCTGCACCTGGATTTGAACCCTGATCCTCAGACTCCCAAATCCTTCTCTTTTTCCTTCAGTAAGTAGACAGTCTGGGTACCGTTTAACTGCCAGGTACTTAGTTATTGTAAATTGCTTTAAACAAGTGAAAGAGGTAGAGGTGGGGGCCAGAGCAGACCATTGAATCTTGTAAGATATTTTGGACTTTGGGAAAGCATTTAAGGGCTTTAAGCACTGAAGTGGCATCATTAGATCCCCTTTGCTGCCTTGTGAAGGAATGATGGGATGTAAGAGTCTACAAGGGGAGAGGGAGGCCACGACAGTGGTGCGGACAAAAGATGGCTTAGCTCAACCTGTGGGTGGGGAGCCAGGGGAGTGAGGTTGGAGAGAAGAGAGATATTGAGGAGGTTGGCTCTGCAGAAATTGGAGATTTTTGTGATGGTTGAGAAGGAGGAGGTGGGTTCTGGTTGGTGCAACTGGGTGGAAGGTGGTCTGATTTTCTGAGATTGCCCCTGGAGGAATTTTGGGGTGACTGTAGATAAACTTTGGATTTGTGAAACATCCAAATTGAGGTACCGAGTAGGCAGCTGGATCTACAGAGCTAGAACGAAGGAGGGAGAGCCCTGCTGGTGATTTAGGTTTGAGAGTCATTGGCACCCACCATGGGAATGGACAGACCCACTCAGGAAAAGAGTGCAGATGGAGAAGAGGGTCTAGGGCGGAGGCCCTGAAAATGCCAACATTCAATGGTCAGGCAGGTAAGGAGTAGCTGAGAATGGACAATGACAAAGAGCTTTCTTTAGCTTAGCCTCTTCAGTTGCCCTAACTCTTACATGAAAAAGTCAAACCAGGCCGGCCGAGTGGCACGTTGGTTAAGAGCTAGCTTGGGACGCCAGCTCTGAGCAGTAGGACCCCAGTTCGGATCCCACATGAGGGCCAGTGACACTGCCCTCTACAGCTAAGATGGTGAACAACAGCTCAGCCTGGAGCTGGGATGCCATGAGTCGCCGGCTATGGTGTAGGCTGCAGTGGGGCTGCAGTGGGCTGCCATAGCTACCATGTGTGGCCGGCAGCCAGCATGAGCAGCTGGCAGCCAGTATGAGCTGCCAAGAACCTCCATGAGAGGCCGTCCAGAGGCCGGTGACCGATCTGCCTCACCCGGGAAGAGCGCAATGATGGTGCCAACATGGGCCAGTGAAGCAACGTCCTCCACAACTAGACTGAAGAACAAAAGGACAGCAGCTTGTCTGTTCCCCTTCCCCCAATTCCCCAATAAAATATTAAAAAAAAAGAAAGTCAAGCCGACCAACCCTCTCTCGTCCACACTTGTCTAACTACTGCCTTCTTTCTCTATCCCACGTTACAGGAAAACTTCTCCAATACGTCTCTCTTCTCCCCATCCCCACTCCCCCTCTTCCCCTTCGGACCCTCTTGAATTTGCTCATATCAGGCTTTGGTCTTACCCAGTTTTAAAAATTCCGGTGGTCAGCTCTCAGGTTTCATGTTATTTGATTATCTGCAGCATTTGACACAGTCGTCATTGTTTCTGTTTAGAAACACTTTTTTCACTTGGCCCTTTCGACACTCCCCTGCTGTTTCCCCCTCCCCTCACTGGGCTTCCCTTCTCAGATTCCTTTCCTGATCCCCTCCCATCTCCTTGTAATCTCCAAATATTGGAGCTGGAGTGTCCCAAGACTCTGTCCTCGGTCTTTTCTCTTCTCCATGTTTATTCCCTCGGTGATGTCATCGAGTCCTACGGCTTTAAATACCACCCAAGTGCTGGCAGCTCCCAAGATGATACCTCTAGTCCAGACCACCTCTACGATCTCCAAACTCATGTCCGACTTCCTAGTCAGTACTAAACTTGGACGTCAGTCATCTCAAACTTAACACGTCTAAAGCTGAGCTCCTGAGTGTCCCATTGCACCCCGTAACCTGTTCTACTCTCCTTTGTCCCCATCTCAGCAAATGACAACTCCACACTTCCAGTTACTCAGACCAAAATCTTTAAAGTCAGCCTTTACGTTCTGTCACCTTTCCATCCAAGCTTTGAACCAATCCCATGACCTCTACCTTCAATACAGATCCAAAATCTGAGCAATCGTCCGTGTCTCCATCGCTTCCACCCAGGGCGCGGGCACTACCACCCCCTACCCAGCCTCCCTGCTTTGCCCTGGCCCCACTGTGCTACATTCTCAACCCAGTTTTAAGTTCTCCTCTTAAAACGTAAGCCACATGATGCCACTTTTGTGCTCAGCATAGTCTAATGGTTTTCCACCCCACTCAAAATAAGAGCCAAAGTCCTCACAGCGGGATACGGCTGGGCCCCATCGGACTCCTCCGTCACGTCCTGGACGTCATCGCCTACCATTCTCCCAGAGGCACATTGGTCTTTTTGCTGTTCCTTAGCTTAGCAAGCAGACGCCTGCCTCAGCTCTTTGCATGAACGGTTCCCACCACCTGGGGTGTTCTTTCCCCCAGGGAGCAGGTGAGTTGGCTCCCTCTCTGCCGTCCACTTTCTGCTCCAGCGTCCCATCCACTGCAAAGGCCTTCTTCAACCATCATGCAGAAGACATGACCTCCCGACCCTGGCGTTCTCTTTCTACCTTTTTCTGCTTCGTTGTTTTTCCATTTTATTTTTCAACATCTACACTTACTGGCTAATTTGTTTACTATCTCTCACTCTTCTTCTCCACCCGACCAGAATGTGAGCTCCCCGAGTGCTGGGACTTTATCATGTAACTGTATTGACAGCATCCACAATGGTTTCCAGCACATGGTAGGCACTCGATCAGTGTTTGTGTCTTGAGTGAAAGGAGGTCCATCTTTTTCTTTATTATCCTGAGGAAGGTGAATACAAGTTGGTAATAATGGGAAAGAAAAAGAAGAGGTTATGGCCTACCCCTACATTTACCTTAATTCCCTGCTATTTTCCTGGTATAGTCACACCTAGAAGCAATCAAAGCCATCTTCAAATTGTATAAACTTGCTGTAAAACACTTAAAACAAAAATCCTCGTAGACATTGAAAAAAGTCATACCTTAAAAAAAGAATGTAACATGCCTCCTTCCGCCCCATACTGAAGTCCGGCAGCAACGACATAAGTCGTGAATTTTTTGACCTATTAGGTAAAACACAGGGGAAAAAAGCAAAATGTATTATTATCAATCCTATTGAACCAGACTATTTTGGTGGTTAAAATGAGTATTTTAGGAAGTCTCATGACCTCTATCAGGCTACTAAGGTGTTTAGGATAGAAATAGCGTCCTCTAAAGCGGGGAATCGGTACCACCCACATGCTTCATAAATGCCTCTGACCACTACTAGAGCTGAAGTGAGACCCGTAATTAAATGAAAGCCAGAGCATTTCATTTGTGAAGACTTAATACCTCTAAGTACTATGTTGGGCAGCTGGGGGGAAAGGAGATATAAAAATCAGTCCTACCATGATAATCTTTAATTGCCTAGTAGGGGAGGTGGACAGGGCATATATAAAACCAAGGAGTTTGGTAATGAACCTTAATACAAGGATTGTAGATGAAATGGAATGTTCATGTCATCGGGGAGGAGTAATTTAGGTGCTGGGAGAATTAGACTCAATATTTAACCATTTAAAAAAGTTGTCATGGTATTGGCATCTCTACTGTGGGGAAAATGGGCTTTTCAGCATGTTGAAAAGCTAAGGCAGAGATGATACTACTTAGGGAAGCCTGGGCACTGATTCCTCTTCCTGTAATGCCCTCCTCCCGCATAATCCAATAACCATGTGGCTTCCATGATCTTGAAGTTAAAAACCCAGAGAGACTCATGTAATGGTTGGTTCAGTTCCTCCTGGATTGTTGATGTGAGGTCCAGTATACAAGGTGCAATGACCACCAGGGGTCTGTTGAGGTTCCAGCAAGCATTTGACTCACAGGCCAGCACAGGCTGCCCCACTGCAGACCAGACTTTTTCTCTTTGGTTAATTAAATTGGAAATTTAATCTTCCCTGAGAGAAAGTGATTTGTGTGTTGACTGGTCTCTTCTTGCTAATCCATCACCCAATCAAAACCCTGTGGCTGGCCTCAGAAGTAGAATTATCAATGAAGGCAACCCTTAACACCACTGTGAATAGATTTTCGGAAGGTTAGATGTTGGTAAGCTGAAGGGAAGAATGATGGAGGATGGAGCCCACAGAGAGGTGGGAAACCTCATGGTAGAAGAGGACTGGGCTCGCTGAGTGAGGTTTCTGAGGAAGAACTACATCACTGTAACTGGTCCACATATCTTTCCATCTGGACCAGGGGATAAGCCAGGCGAAGGCAAGGTGACCTAGTTCCCTGGCTTGTCCGGACTGTATTGGGTGACGTGATAACAGAAAATCCCCATAAGGATTTGGAAAGCCTTTGGGCTTGAGGTTGGTGAACACATGGAGATTCGGAGAGGGCTTGCAGAGGGTTTTGATGCTCCTTGCCCTCCCTCTTACCTTGCCCTAAAGATCTCTCCCATCTGGTTATTCCTGAGGTACACCCCTTTAGGATAAACCAGTGATGTAATAAGTACTAAATGTTTTTTTGAGTTCTGTGAGCCACTCTAGCAAATGAATCAAACCCAAGGTGTGTGTGTGTGTGGAGTCATTGGAGCCTCCAATCTATCAGGGTTGGTCAGAAGCACAGGTGACAACCTAATCTTGTGACTGGTGTCTGAAAGTTGGGGGGCAGGCAGTCTTGTAGGACTGAGCTCTCAACCTGTGGGATCTGATTCTATCCCAGGTAGGTAGTGTCAGAAATGAGTCGAACTGTAGGACACCCAGCTGGTGTCTGAGAATTGCTTCGTAGTATGGGAAAACCTGCCTCCCCACTCCACATATGCTTTAGAATTGAGTCCAGAATCTGTATCAGGAAAAGAGTTTCCCCTTTCTGCTCTAGGTAATATGGTGGATGAAAAAAAAATCTAAAACTTTTCTTATGTGGACGAAAAAGGGGTTCTACAGAAAGTAACCTCACAAGGTGACCTGATCATAAATCCCTAAAGGGACAGGTCATGGTGGGTAGTCACACCGCAGGCCTGTAATTTCTTTAGTAAAAGGTTTATTTTTGCCTTAAGCAAGCCCTGTCCATTGTTTCTGTGCATCCAGGTTAACAGACCTTTGGATAAGTGTAGCGGTTACTGGTCCAAAGTCTGTGTGCCCGATGCTTCAAAAGAAAATCCAGAGTTCAGGCTTCTGTTATGTCAAGGGAAAGGGAGAGGGGAGGGGTAAGAGGTGATGGACCACCGCAGACATCTGGGCACCAGCAGGAGCCTGAGGAAAACTGTGCTAGTTGATGTGAGTCTGGTCAGGAGGTTCCTGCAAATCTTTGGTAAACAATCATGGGTTTTGTACAAACTTCCCTTATCTCCTCTGGAGAGGTACCTTCTGTTAAACAGCTGTTTTTGTAAAACTCAAGCCCCAAGCAAAATTCCTCTAATGATTGGCATGTTTATATGCAAGACTGAGCAGAAGCTATTAGCCTGAAGGCCATGGGAACAAAGCTGGTTTGCAGAAGATGGAGTCAGAGAAAAGGAGCATTTTATACTCTGTTACATAATCATCCTCAAGAGAGCACATAATCTCATTCCCTGCCTTGCTTTCTCCCACCTTCATGTAATTTTCCTTACATCCCCTCCTTAATTTCAAATACATAAAAGAAACTGTAAAACTGTCATTCTCTGAAGTATTTGAGATCTTGCTTCCCTGCAATTATTGTCAGTTTGGCTCAAATAAACTTTTATAAAAATTCTCTACAGGTTTGGATGTTCTTACATTTACACCTACTACAAACACCTAGAAATGCCAAATAAAATGCCACTAGTATCTTTCTATGTATGGCAGTATTCTCAAGAAAATAAGAGGTGTTCCTAGGGGCTAAAAATTAAGGCTTGAAAATAAGAGTGCTGAGAGAGCTGATAATGTGGCAGCCCTGGGAAGTCATTGGTTTCTTAATTTCGGAGTGTGGGTTTTTCAATTCATATGGGTAGAGTAGACAAAGCGATCGATCTGGTAAGGTTAAGAGTTGGACCATAAGGAAGGATTCATCCACAATCATAGGGTGAACAAAGAAAAAATCCACCCCATGGCAGAGGGAGGGATCAAGCGAACATGTCAAACCCAGCCAAGGTTTTGGAAAGAAAAAAGAAAGCTCCCTGGAAAATTCTAACCTTGGCCTTGTACTTCTCAATGATTCGACTTTCTAATTTAAATTACCCGCTTAAGGGCTGGCCGAGTGGCACGTTGGTTGAGTTCGCTTAAGGGCTGGCCGAGTGGCACGTTGGTTAAGAGTTGGCTTGGGACGCCAGCTCTGAGCAGCAGGACCCCGGTTCGGATCCCACATGAGGGCCAGTGACACTGCCCTCTACAGCTAAGATGGTGAACAACAGCTTGACCTGGAGCTGGGCAGCCGTGAGTCGCCAGCGACGGCGTAGCCTGCAGCCCCTGCTGCAGTGGGCTGCCATAAGCTATTGTGAGCTCCTGCCGCCGGCATGAGTTTCCAAGAGCCGCTGTGAGCAGCTGTCCAGTGGCCAGCGAACGACTGCCTCACCCGGGAAGAGCGCAGTGATAATACCAACATGGGCCAGTGAAGAGACATCCTCCACAACTAGACTGAAGAACAAAAGGACAGCAACTTGTCTGTTCCCCTCCCCCAATTTCCTAATAAAATCTTAAAAAAAAAAAATTACCTGCTTAACCCAGGGATTCTGGAGCCAAGAAATTAACATAACAAGCATTGTAGGCAGGAAGACATCTGGGGCACTGGAGGGTAAATACAAAGCCCCTTCCCCTTCTTGTCCTTTGAAGCCCGTAAAGGGACACCAGCTGGGGAGAGGATGGTGGCTTCAGGGTCGCAGATGCGATTGAGAGTACAGCATTGACTGTCATGCCAATTACAAGCTGTCAAGTATATTCTCAGCGTGAACTCCCATTTCACACTGACCACCATGCATCTTGAAGGTGCCTCATTCATCAACTTACTTGAGACATTTATAGCAGCCCTTTTGAAAGACAGACAGACTTTGCACTAGCCCACTGTTTCCTAAGAACTCACTCACACCCAAGTCTTTAGGGATGATGATGAGCTATAAACAAATGGATATTAACAATTTATAGAGAAGTGTGGATGAAAAAGGGGTTCTACAGAAAGTAACCTCACAGGGTGATCTGATCATAAATTCCTACCTGGGCAGTCATGGTGGGGAGTGATGCCCCGGGCTTAGAACTTCTTTAGTGCAAGGTGCTAAGCCAGCCCTGTCCATGGTTCTTGTGCATCCAGGTTCACTCACCTTTGAGATGCGAGAAGTAACACCCCTGAAGGGGGTATTAACCCACAGAAGAGCACATCATCTGGTTAACTGGTCTGCAATCCAATCCCCTCCTTGTTTTCTCCCACCTTCATGTAATCTTCCTTAATTTCGAATGCATAAAAGAAGCTGCAAAGCTGTACTTCTCTGAAGCATTTGAGATCTTGCTCCCTGGGATATGTCATCAGTTTGGCTCACATAAACTCTTATAAAAATTCTCTACAGGTTTACGTGGATGGAAAAGGGGCCACATGTTAAATCTGACAAGCTCAGGAGACTGAAAATAACCACAGAGGATGGCGTGAACATAAATTCCTAACAAAGGTGGGCCATGGTGGGAAGTCACATCCTTGGCCTGTAGCTTCCTTGACAAAGGTCAATCTTTGCCTTAAGCCTGTCTGTCAGTCTTTTTGCATCTAAGATAACATAACCTTGCAATATCAGAGTAATCTCTTTTTCCAGACCCCCCAGGGGGCACAAACCACCACACCAGAGCAGGAATCTACAAAGTCCCTCACTGTTATCTTGTTCCCCAAATACTATCTCTATGTGCTGTAAAATGCTATTAATTATGCTATACCCACCAATGTAAAAGAAGTGTGTCTCTCCATTTTACTTTTTATCCAATCCCAGAGATTTTCCTGCTTTGCTTTCTCCCACCCCCTTAATCTACAACCAATGAATTTCATGTAACCTTCCTCCTTTAATTCTAATGTATAAAATAAGTTACAAAATGGCCATTTTCTGGAGCACTTTCTCAATCCATTGAGATTTTGCTTTCCAGCAATTGTCATCAGTTTGGCTCAAATAAACTCATAAGTTTTCTCTCAGGCTGGATATTTTTCATAGACATTTGGATGTTTCTTATGTTGACAGACACTATTTTTAAAAATCGATGTAAAAATCACAGAATTATTTTTAAGTTTGAGTTTTATAAATCACAAGAAAATATATGCTTATTGAGAGACACTTTACCTTGTTAGTAATAAAAAAAAAAACCTACTGAAGATAAATTCACAAACCAAAATCACAAAATTTATGAGAGAACAGTTCACCAGGAGTGAAATCAGACTTGCATTGCCTTTAGAAAATAAATGAGCAGGAATTATAAAGTAAACTTGCTTAAAATGATGAAAAATAAATAAATTGAAAAGAACAAGATGATGATGATAAAGAGAAGGCAGGTGTGACTGGGCAAGGAATAGAGAAGAGCAAGACAGAAGTGGGCTGACGAAGGTAGAGGAAGGAGGAGAAAACAACTGAGTGTGTGTTAGCTTCCCTCCCTTATTGCACCCATCCGGGCCTGAGTCAGGCTGAGCTGGGAGGAGGGAAGTTTCAATTTACATGACAGGCTGATAGCTGTAATATGCAACTTGTCCAAGCCTTTGTAAGAACTAGAAAAGACTTCATTAATATCTGAGAATGGCCTGAAAAAGCTGTGGACTTGGCTAGAGGTATTACCCTAGTGGTAATTACTGAGAAAAAAAAAATAATTTTATCGTTTTATTCCCGCAATGTCTAACACTAAGAAGGGGCTACAAGACTATGCCCAGAAATGAATAAGCCAAAAATGTAACATAATTCCAAAGAGAAATAAAGTCACTTCATAGTGGGAGATATGTAGTATGCCCCTCTGAGTAACTGATAGATTCAGGAAACCCCAAGTTAGTAAGATTTGCAAAACACTTTTAAGAAACTTGACTTAAGTAGACATATATACAACTCTGCACAAACAGTTTGAAATAAACAGGGTTTTCAAGTCCATATGGAATTCAAAATTAAAAAACAACAACTGCTCATGTATTATATAGCATGTAGCAAAGCATCTTACTAAAAATGACAGAATCGGCGTCACACAGACCATGTTTTCTGACCATAGAGCGATTAAATTAAAAACGAACAACAAAAAGATAATGACTTTTCCATACATCTTGAAATTAAAAAACACTTCTCAGTAACTAAAAGGCTAAAAAGGAAGTTATAATAGTCTTTAGAAAAATTTTAGAAATTAATGATAATGAAAGTACTATTCAGGTTATTTCAAAACTGTAGGATGCAGCTAAAACCATATTTGGTAGCAAATTTATGGCATTAAGTGCTTATATAAGAAAAAAAGACTCAGTATTAATAAACTTAGCATCCAACTCAAAATGGCAAAAACTCAAATCAGAAGGCAGAATAAAAAGAGAAATTAATGAATTAGAAAACAAAGCTAGAGAACTGACATAGCAAAAGCTGCTTCTTTGGTAAGAATACTAATATAGAAAAATTAATTAATATTGATAAAAAGGGATAAGAAACAAGTAAACAGCCATTATTAGAATTTGAAGGGGCTGAAAGGGATACCCACTTTCCTTTTGGAGTTCTAAAGTAAGTGAGAATTTTTTAAAAGGCAGACGGAGCTCAAAGCACCATCTTTATTACTGATGCTGATTAATTTGGAACAGTGATGAGGGGCTTCCAAATCTTGAACCCCAGAATAAAAAATGCCTTCACAACCAACCACAGGCAGCATGGTGAAAAAACTGTGGACTTCTCCATACGGTGGCCTGCCCCTGTAAAACTTATGGCCTCAAGAAGATAAAACACACGCTTGCTACAATCAGCTGGATCCCAGAGAGAAGAGGGGAGGAGCCAATGTAACATGGCCACGCCCTCCCCAAACCCACCAATCGGGTAACTTGCTTGAGTGTCATGAGGTTGGATAAGGGGTGGTGCAAGAAGACAGGAGTATTTAGAGAGAACATTTAGAATTTTCCTCACGGAAATCAGAAGAGTGGGAAAGCACTGATGCTTCTCACAGATATTAGTCCTGAAAAGGGGGACTTAACTACAGGTAGAGATTTTTAAAATCATAAGAGAGACAACTTTGTGACAATTAATTTGAAAACTTAGCCTAAATTAGGGCTAATTTCTTGCCTCCAAACCCCACCGCTGCCTTCACATAGCCCAAGATAGTTTTACAGACAAATTCTACAAAGTATTCAATGGCTAAATCCAATTTCATACAAACTGCAGACCATAGAAAAATTTTATATCCCACAATGAGGACAGATGACCCACGATACTGAAACCAGAAAACGACAGTATGACAAAGGAAGATAGAGGCCAAGCTCACTTGTAAACTTGAATAAAAGTGCAAAACTCTTGGGCCAGCTGAGTGGCTCAGTTGGTTAAGAGCTCGCTCAAGAGTTTGAGCTCTGAGCAACAGCAGTTCGAGTCCAGCCCGAGACGAGCAGCCGCTGAGTTGCCAACAGGTAGCAGGATGGCTCAGCTTAAAAAAAAAAAAAAAGTGCAAAAATCTCAAATATGACATCCATAAAGCAAATCCAGGAACATTTTTTCTAAAAAATAATTATCGTGAGCGAGTTGGGTTGGTCAGAAAATATAAACATCAAAAGCCAGTGCAATAATTATCTGTTACAAGAAATTTCATAAATTGCCATTGAGATTTGGCAGATTTTTTTTTCAGGGACCATACACACTAGGTACTCAGGGACCACTTAGCCATTTAAGTGACTTTTGCAAAACAGATGGACAATTCTGGTTAAATCGAAATACTAATTAAGGTTAATATAATTGTATTTTGAAATACAATACTTTAACATACTCCAAATAATTAGACTCACTTAAAGATGGAAACACCCAGTTAAAGACACATTTGGTGTTAGGCAAATCAGGACTATTTAGGCAACTTGTATAATTATTTGCCTCCAAATACTAAATAAATCCACCTTCTTGTGTTTGCAATATAGCACATGAGTATAAGTGTGATTGCTGCAGGTGTGGTCACAGTAGGTGAACACACTTTACCACCAGCCCCGGCAACACACAGAGCACACCTGTTTTGTTCATGGCTGTGAGGCCATGAACTGTAAGCTCAGTGCCTAGTACATAGGAGGGCTGAAAGGGATGTGTGTTAAATAATTGGGCTAAATGATTACCTCCAAGGTTCTATCTACCTGATGAAAAACATTAGGTTCAATAAGGTTCATTGAGATAACCACGTTGGTCAGATCAACCGAATTTTATTAATTGTTCAGAGAAGAGTGATGAAGACAGCTGGGAATAAAAAGAACAGATTTTTAAAATAAAAGTTTGATTCTATCATTTAGAGTCTGGGACTTTAATGTTTTTATAATAAAAAAGATATAATAGTATTGAAACTATCATTCACATCAATTATTTGTGTGTGTGCTCACGTGTTCCCAACCAATGAATCAGACATAAATGATCAAGAAATCAAGGATTTTTTTAAATCTGGAACAATGTCCAACGTTTAATGAAATAATATAGGATTTGGAATTGGAAGAAATATACACATCTATCTAGTCTACATGTTTTATTTTATTTAACCCCAAAAGTTTAATGACTTGGCTAAAGTCGTAAGTTAATGAGTAGAAAAGGGGATAGAATTCCTAATCCAGTATTGTTTCCTTTAGATATTTTATACTGACAGTGTTTATATTGTCAAAGCAAAGCAAAAAGAAAAAAAAGACAGAAAGAAAAAGAAAAAAGTTTAATAGAAGTTGAATGAATTGTATTCCGAATTCCTAGTGTAATATACACTGCGACCACTAGGTGTCACCTTAGAACTACTATTACACTACTGTGGGTCTTCTGCAGATGGGAAAATTGCAGCCTATGGAACTTTTAACGGTCTGGGGGTTCTGTATAACTTCTACATAAGTTCAATGAGGATGATGATAACAGCATTTAGTTCACAGAATTTTGAGGGCTCTGTATGAGATCCATGAGGATCACAAGAGATACATGAGGATTTCACAAGGTACCATTAAGTAAAACGTGTAGCACAGTGCCTGGCGTGCAGAGAGCAAGCCCTCAATAATTTTAGCTGTTATTACTTATTCATTATCAGGGCATTCCTGTCACTTGTTCTGGTAAAAGATAATAGAAATAAAATAATTTCATTTTATACATATATATATATGAGATAAATTTTGATGCAATAGATGGCTAATAAGCTATTATTATTGTTTACATGAACATCTCAGATATAGATATATCTTAATAATCGGTGACCATGGATGTGTCAAGATCAACTTTATTGAGTGATGGAGTTTTAGAGTCGGGGAAAAAACAAAACAACAAAACCCACAGGCTTTGGTGTCTGATGGGTCTGGATTTGAATCATACCATGTTTTCCCCAAAATAAACCCTAGCATGATTTTTCAGAACGCTCGTAATAATATCAACCCTACCCCAAACATAAGCCCCTGTTAAGATCGTCAGCCAGAACATGACTGTTTGAATAAATGTAGATTATTGTACGTGAATAAGTGAATCAATATACATTGTTAGAGCAAAAATTAATATAAGGCATGGTCTTATTTTTGGGGAAACACGGTAGTTCCACCACTTGCCACCTCTTCCCCAGTGTCTGCATCTGTGAAACAGCGGATAACTATTTATGTCTACAATACTGCTGTTTTACGGAGATCAGACACAGCCAAGAAGCTCAGGGCAGTCCTCAGTAAATCCTGACTATGCCACCTTGAGCAAGTTACTTAACCTCAAGAAGCTTGTTTCCTTATCTGTAAGATGAGGTGAATATCCACTTTTTAGAGTTGTAAGAAACAAATGCAATAGATTCTGGAAAAAGGGAACAAGTGGTTCCCCTCCTCACCCTTCCAACTCTGAGTTATTTGCCTCCTCTGGGCTGAGCAACTCTTTGGACCTACAGACTCCTTGGTAGGTAAGGGCCTGAGCTCTGCTGGGGACTCAAATACAAGGCTTTCGACTTAGTGGGCTGGACCAGAATCTGGGCCAGGACCTAAGAACAGAGCATCTTGGGTGAGCCTGAAGCTCAGAAATCTCTGGGTGGAAGGACGAGGAAACCAGAGATGTTTACCAAGCTGAGATGATGTATGTAAAGCTTGCGGAACAGTCCTTAACCATGTTCATAGTACGCTGCCTCCAAAAGAACTTTGCTTACCCAAAATGCTCTACCACTCCAGACTTACATTTTTTCCAAATTTGAGAACCATTTTTTCGGCATTTATGTGGTCCAGGAAATTAGGATGGTTCTTTCTTCTTCGATAATCCTCTTCAGTAAATGGAATGTCAGAATCATCCTATGAAAGAAAAATAAAGGCCAAACTTGATGTTGTTAGGGCTACGTAAAACTTCTAGCCCACAGGTGGTAGGTCGGCTATGTTCCTTTAAGCTCAAATAAAGCGTGCTTTTAAAAATGACTGCTTTTTAAACGGTGATTTAATTTTCCTGGAAATGTTTTAGCTAGCCAAATTTTGTCATTTAACTTTAATCGAAACAAAATTAAAAATCTAATTATCTTATTTTGAAGAGACGGTACCAGGTTGTCAGTGCGATTCCATAAAGCCATTAAATAGCCCACTTCTTAATTGTCCCTGAAATGTATGTAGTTTCGTTTCTTAATCTAAATTGTGTTTTTTTTCTCTTTTCCACACTTTTTTCCCCCTCAAATCAATCCCATGTTAATGAGAACATCCCACATGCAAATTTCTGTCTTGGGCTTTAAAAACTGGTTTCATCAGGTAAGAAGAAATATCAGTTTACCCTGAAAATCAGAGATGAAAAATATTTCCCAAGAGTGCACACTTAGTCTGACTGCAACTCACCCTACTGTGCTGTCCCCTGGAGGGAATATCCGAAACAACTCAATTAAATCTTACTGGAGAATCAAAGGGAGAAATTGAGTTCCATGATACAGGGCGATTTTCCCTGGCTCCATCCAGATGTAGCAGTCCTACTTGGAGCAGGAGTTTTAAAAATATAGTGTTCAATAAGGAGCCGTTCAATCACATCACATTGTTCTAAGTAATAACCCATCCAGAGCATGTGAGTCCAAGGCTTACAGGAAATTAATTGGAGAGGCAGAAAAAAACACAGGGATGAGGCCCCTGAGGTAGCGCGACGTTGGCAGGTTTGAGAAACGGGAAGAAGAGTCCAAACGACTGGAGCCAAGCGGGGTGCTGCTCGGGGATGAGGTGGGGGATACGCAGGTTGTCAGGGCCCGTGGTGGAGTTTAGGTCTATCCTCAGAGTGTCAGGAGGCGTCGAAGGGTGTTCAGCATTTTAAGCAGGACTGTAACATGATCTGAATTCTACCTGAACAAGGTGACTTAGGCTGTTCCTTGGAGACGGAGTGGAAGGAGACGAGGGCATTTTAGTAGTCCATTGATACAAAGAGAACAAGATGGACTCATGATACGTTTTGGATGATGAAGTAACAGAATTTACTGATGGGCTCGCTGGTGGATGGGAAAGAGTGAGGTTGAGCAACTGAAATGACAGTGACGCCACTGGGAGAAAACTGGGGGAGAATTGGTTCTTTAGGGGAAGATCAAGTTAACCCACGTCAGTTCTGGGTCCACAACACACAACTCAATGGATACATGTTACCTAAGTGGGTGACCTTTAAATGTGCCAGTGGCTCGCATGTACGGTTGCCGGATAAAATGTGGGACACCCTGCTAAATTTGAATTTCAGATAAACAAATAATTAGATAGTATAAGGAAGTCTTACATATCGCATGGGATGTACTTATGCCAAAAATTCCTTGCTGTTTTTCTGAAATTCAAATTTAACTGGGTGTCCTGTATTTTTATTCGCTAAATCCGGGAATCCTATTCACACAGGGTCTGGGGACAGGTGTAATCGCATTGCCTTTGGGGTGAATTGCATCCGGGCATTGCCATAGGCCTGGCTAACCTGACAGGGAGGCCAGCCTGCCCAAAGGACCTTCCTGCTTTCTCCTCTGGGATTTGCTCCACTCTCAGTGTTTCTTCTGGATAAAGCCAATTAGCTAACACCAATGATCATTTGAATTACGAGGTGACTCTAGGTCAAACTGTGTGTGACAAATGGCACTATCAAGTCCTCTTACTTGGAACTAGTCATTGTGCATCATTTAAACATGTACACAATGGGTTGTGTCCGCTTGGTGATAAAAAGGGTGGGACTTCCTTCTATCCTTGCCATCCCTTACTGGATTATTGCTTGTGATGTGCATGACCTTCCAGTTTAATGCTTATTAATAATGAAGCTGTTTACTTTCTTCACTACCTTGTGGAGAGATTTTTCTGGGTTGGGTGAAGATTTCTTTTTAATTATATTTCCCCAGCAGTACACATATTTTTTTTTCCTGAACCATTTGAGAGTAGGTTGCATATATCACGCCCCTTTTCTCTTTAATTTCCAGTGTGTATTTCCTAAGGACATTCTCCGACATACATACAGTACAGTTATGAAACTCAGGAAATTTAATATGATACCATAATTTGATCCAATCTACAGTCCATGCTCCAATTTTGTCAGTTGTCCCAATAATGTCCTTTATAGCATTTTTTGCTCCAGCATAGGGTCCAGTCCAGGATTGTGTACGCACTGAACTGCCATGTCTCTGTAGTCTTCTTTCTCTGGAACAGTGTTTCAGCTTTGTCTTTTATTGCCTTTATTTTTTTTTAAAGAATATAGGCCAGTTATTTTATTGCCTTTATATATTTTTTAAAGAATATAGGCCAGTTATTTAATGGACTGTCCTTCAATGTGCATTTATGTGGGGTTTCCACATGATTTGATGCAGGTTTCTACAGAGCATATCTTGTTTCCCTCATACTACCAACTACTTCTTCACCTCCATGGATCATTTACAAACAAATCTCAGCTATAGTATCATTTCATCCATAAATACTTCATTAAGTTTATTGCAGTTGAATTTATCAATCTTTTAAGAAATATTTAGCATTATTGAGTCTTCTAAAGAAACCCTTCCCTATAAATTCTATAATTTTTCTTAAAAATTGAAGTTTGGCTTTTTTACTTTTAATTACAGGAACCTTCTGGAACTGACTTTTTGTGTGGTGTGAGGCAGGGAATTTTAAGGGATGATGGAAGTATTCTCTATATTGAGTGTTGTGGTGGTTATACAATTGTATGCATTTGTCAAAACTCATAGAACTGTACAGTATAAAGGGCTCCTCATCTTCCTGTATGTAAAACATAGCTTCATAAATCTGACTTAAAATCTTCATGGGCTGTTAGGGAAATTCAAGTTAAAATCACAGTGAGAGGATGGGGACATGCCAGAAGGACACCGGAGCTAACACCGGAGCCATTTCCCCATATTTTCTTGGGGAACCATCTCTTCTTCTCTCTCAGCCAATCCAGTTTGGGGGGCTGACCTTCCCTGCCTCTGCAAGTGGGTCTGTGATCCCAGGTCTGGCCAGTTAGAGCTCGGCATTCCCCTGGCCACAGTGGCTGGTTCAAGGTTAGGCCCATGACCTGAGACCTGGACTCACAGCATACTCCAGCCCTGGGATGGGACGTGGCCAAAATGGAAAAGAGGAATGACGCTCTAGGGAGGTAAGCCTGGGAGCTGATGGGGGCCCGAAGGAGGGGAGAGAATCTCTGAGATCGAAGCCTACTCAGAGGAGAAAAGAAGCAATAGAAGAGGGAAAGAAAGTCGCTGAGCTCTGAGGACACTGTTTAAGCCTCTAGATCCAGCTGTGCCTGAAGTCCATCACCTGACTTACAAATTACGTGAGCCAGTAAGCTCCCCTCTGCTTAAGTCCGTGCAAGTGAGCTTATAAGTGAAGGAGTGGGGACAATCAACCAGGCCAGCTAAATGGTCAGCCAGTCAAGTGACCAACGATTGTTATGTAGCAGACACTGTACTAGACACTCTGATGGAAGGAAACCTAAGAGGAATAACATGACAGGCCTTTCTCCTTGAGGTGATGGCATCCAAATGGCGTAGGTGAGTGAACTTTACCAGGAAAGAACATGAAACTTGGTCCCTGCTCTCAAGGCTTTCCTGGCCCATCAACGGAAGGAGAATCAAATAAACAAATGTCATCTGATGCAGTAAGTGTGATAAAACCCTAAATAGTTCCTTGTTATAAATCATGTATTCTATTGATTCTAACATGTGTGTGTACATCATTTTAACATCTCTGAAGCTAAATGTCTCGTAATTAATGGCTTGTTATCATCATAGTCAGTGAGGAGGCATTGAGGCTGTCCTTGCTGGTGCCTGGGTGACCTTGAGCGTGACTGTTCATACTGTCATCCCTTCCAAATGAGTCAGGTGCCACATGTGTTGATCTAAGTGCCTTTTTAAATGTCTTTGAACAGCCTATACTGTGATTCAGCACTGAAGTGAAAGGTAGTTCACAGGTGCAAAGGTGATGGAGCAGAGCAGCAAATACCAATCTGAGGTTAGTAAAGAGAAAAAGCAACACTGGAAGAGAGAAAGACTCTAGGTCCACGTCTTCTCGTAAAGTAATAACCACATGCTTTATAGGAAAGGAAAGTACCTACAAATAAATGACATGACTCAGGTTTCACACTGAGTTATTGAGTGGGAACAGACAGAATGTAGGTGAGATTCAGAGAAGCTGGACTCTGACTACGGAGAAGTTTTGGGGATCTATAACTACTTATTTTGCTTCTATTTTCCTTTGAATGTGTGCACAAGAACGTATATGACAAGAATATAGGTCTACATAAGTCTAAAAGAGAGCTCTTCCAATTTAAAACAAAATGTATTAAGTGAGAAGCAAGCATTGGTATAGTTTAATAGGCAGCATATAAAACAATGGGGCCCCTTAGAAATGAGTGAGCTTGGAGTCAATGAATTCTGTTGAGTGCTTATCATGGGAGAGGGTTTAGGGGTATAGGAATACCCAATTCACTGTAGAAAGTTCTCTGTGCACGCAGATTACTGAGGGTGAATATTGCACAAAGGACAAGGTAGTGTACTTACAAGGTCCAGGGGTTTCGATCTTGCCCAGGTCATCACTGTGGAAACTAAAATAAACACCTTCCGTTTTTCAAAATGGCTGACTTCTTCATTCAGTGCTGTAGGGCCAAAAAGCAAACGGTTATTTGGATCCAGGCAGAACGTGTCTTCAAAATCACGTGTGCTGTTGGCAGGACTTGAAGTTACTCCTTTTTCCTGGAGCCACTGAACACCAGGGTGATATCGCCCCTGGTGTCCCCAGCATTGCTCTTGGCTTTCTCCTTCCAGACGCCTGACCCCTTCGGAGCCCAGCCCAAAACTTGAGCCCCCTTCTTCCTGTTTCTTGGCCTGCTTTCACTTTTTGGGAGGGCTGGTGTTAGTGTTAATCATAGCGGACATGGATCAGCACGATTCATGGGCTTTGTGGATTTCCTACCGTTATGAGATAGGTACTACTGTGACCTCTGTTTTACCGATAAGGGAACCGAGGCACAGTTTGTCCAGAACCGTGGAAGGAAGTGGTGGGGCCGAGAGTGAAGTCCAGGCAGCCTGGTGCAAGGCCTGTGCTCTCCCCACCATGCTGTAGGACCAGCTGCACAGAGATGGAGCAGGAGGCCCCGTCAAGGTTGGGGGTGGGGGCTGTGGGGCCCCAAATCAGAAGGTAAGGCTCTCTGACGATCTCACATACAGCAGTCCTACGTAGCCTAAGCCATTGTGGGGGGAAGTAACTTTGGGTGCGCCCACCCTCCCCACTCCCCTGGCTGGGGGCGCTGTGTGGAGGGTCTTGGGAAGGCTGGAAAGCTCCATTATAAACAAGGATTATGAACAACGTGGAGGGATCGGAGTTTAGAACAGTGGTGGGTGGAAGGGCGAGTGTTTGATTTCCAAACAGTTTCTCACTTTCCAGGAGGGCTCTCCACACACTGAATCTCCCTGAATACTTTCGGCATGTGATTCTACTAAAATATTTTTCACGACGTAGAGTTTTCCAGAAAAAAAGTCTAAAGTGAGGTCTAATTAAATTATCAGGGGATCTGAGTGACACATTTGTCATGGATATTTTTAATCTCATGAGCTGGTTCCTTAAACAACCAGCAAAACAATAAAATGCTGATATCCTGAATTTCATAAACGTATGGATTCTGACCAGAAAATGAGAAAGTATTATTGAATTAAGTCTAAGAGTATTATGCCTACACACTGATCCCAACATAAATGTTAATTTTAGTTTCTATTCTTATTCTATTAACAAAAATTGCCTCTTCAACTTAATTTTGCTCTTTTGCCCTTTCTGCTCCGCGGTGTTTCGGATTGGCCTATTTTGCGAATGTTGGCACCTTTAGAGGTCCTCTATCTGGGTTATCCTTTTCTATTTATGATCATTTTAATGGGTCTAAAATGATGTACTTGTTCACTTATGAACAAGCACATTTTATCCGTATACGCAAATGTTTTCTCTCATTTCTAATACTTTCTTCCTTTCTACTATGTTATTTTGCTTTCTTGATAGAATCTGGGCAAGGCAAAGTAGGAGAACTCTTTTATATTAAAACATTTAAAAATAACGTAATCAAACATTATTAAGAAGTAATACATATCCACTGCATAACCAAACCAAAACAAAACATCGAAATCTAAGCATGTGCGTCAGGTAAAAATGACAAAATTGCCACCCCTGTTCTGCACAGCCCCACCAACCCCATGACCCCCACATGGCCCTGAGGGCAGACCAAGGGCCTCTGATTACACTTTTCTTGCAGACATATTCTTTAGCTCAAAGATGAGGTAATACAGTTAAGCCTTTCCACCAAATAGAAAGGTAAAATTTTCTCAATTATATAGAGCTCTTTTTTCATTAGAACAGAGAAGGAAGCAGTAAAATATACCCTACGTTTTAAAGCTCGTGAAAGGTAATGCAGTACCAACATTCCCTTGAGGGTCACGAGGCAGGGGCGGGTCCTATGAGTGGCTGAAGCTCAACTGTCCTGACAGGAAGTCAATGGTTAATGTCTAAAATTCACAATCATAGAACAACAGGTGCACGGGTTTTTATGTATTAAAAGGAACAAGTGGGTTGAATGAGGTTCCTTTAGGGGTGTAGGGATGGGATGCAAAGGAAAAGCAGGTAATTTCTGGTTTTTCTTCTAAGCCCTACTGTGCTTTTTGATGTTCAAAATATGCCCAGGTTTTATTTCAGAAAAAGTATTAAAAATGTAAAGAAAATTGCAAGCACACGTTAGATAGAAAAATCAATTTCCAAAGCCTGGCATGAAGTAAGAACTCAATAAATGTTAGCTCTGATTACTATTTTAGGTGGTGTAATTATTTTAGAAGGTGCAGTTATACATCATCTATAAATACTTGCAAAGGGACAAAAAGCACAAAGCAGGCTTTCAAAAAGCTCTGTTCTGGAAGATGACACAATGTTCATGCTTCTGATTTGTATCTTATTGAATGAAACTTAGGCCCAAAGTTAGAAGTGAGACATTGACCATTCTAAGCTCCTGAGGGGTCCCACACACCTGCCGACAGTACTTTTCCATCACAATTTCCCTGAATACAGTACATCATTCCTGAGGCTCCTTTCAATTTCTCTGGATTGAAGCCCAAATACGGCGTTGCTGGTGATCTTATTCAGGAACTGACAAAGTGCTGCCTGACTTTTTTTGTTTGATTCTTTGTTTGTTTTAGCTGAGCCATCCTGCCACCTGTTGGCAGCTCAGCAGCAGCTCAGCTTGGGCCAGGAATCGAACCGGCGACCCTGTTCCTCAGAGCTCACACTCTTGAGCAAGCTCTTAACCAACTAAGCCACTCGGCCGGCCCTTGTACCTGACTTTTAAATAAAGCTTTATTGGAACCAGACTATTCCCTTACGCATCCTCTATGGCTATGTTCTCACTACACTGGAAGAGTAGTCAGCTCAAAGAGCCAAAAACATTTGCTATTCTGGCCCTTTACAGAAAAAGTTTTGCGGACCCTGATCTAGCCTTCCTGAAACAAAGATATTGAAGTGTAAAAAATATTGCAGGGTAAGGCGCTCTGTGTCTTTCTTTGCTGTCTCCCTCGTCCAGAATAATGGTTCAAATGAGCTCATCTGCCTTCTCCTGGGCTCCTATCTTAATGAGCCACAAAGACGAATCAAAAGCACCAAATTGCGAACCATCACCTTGTTCTCGGAAACCTGAGCTCCTTAGAGTACATCACAGTTTTCAAAGCATTTTAGAACTAAGCATTCTCGCAAACCTTCCCTGACCCTTGCTTTCAGGGAACATTTGTTGAATCGGATCAAATCCTTCCAGTTAGAAATAGCGCCTCTCCTTTTAAAGTCACACCCCTCCTGTGATGCCTTTCTTGTGACCATGGCATTCTCTACCCTGCAGTAAAGTTTCTTGTGTGCCCCTTAGCTCTCTGTGGGCCTCCAAGTGCTGGGAGGGTATGACCCTTTTCTTATTGATCTTTGTATCTTCTTCCCAATACACTCAACTCACCTCCTTAAGCAGTGCCTGCAGAAGGAGTAAAGGTCGGATTTTGGAAGTTAATATTTTATTTCTTTTAACGATTAAACATATTCTACGCCTCAGAAGCACTTATTGTTAAATTAATTAAACAAAGAGGTCAGTAGGCTCAGGTGGCTCTAATGCCTTCACAGCCTATGTCAACAAATAAAAACTTAGGCCTGTGAATGTCTCAAGGTTAAGAAAAGCAAAACCTAAGGAAAAGCAATCACAAACAGCCAGCTAGACTTCCAAATAAGGTCAACGCTTAAGCTACATCCAAGCAAATAATTTATTTGCTTTGCTTCTGGCTTCTCTCTACAAAAGCCTTTCCCCTCGCTCCTGTTGATGGAGTACTCCTAACCAGTTTGGAGCTGTCCAACTTGAATTGATTTTTGCTCAAATAAACTCTAAAAAATTTTAATACGCCTCAGTTTATCTTTTAACACTAGTCGCAGGCATAGACATTAGCCTGATTTCATGTTTTAGGTAAATCTCACATCACTTTTTCCACGGTCCTAATTTGCCTAGTGTTCATTAACTGACTCTCAGGTAAAGTAAATTATACAAAAATGATGTCCCCAGAGATAAAAGGGTGCATCTCACTGACCAGACACTGCCCAGATGGCTTCCTCCACTTGCTGTGGGTTCTCAGAGATGTTATAAATAATAACATCACACTCCAGCAGGCGCATGAGAAGGTCTTCTCGAGAGATGGTCTGAAAAAGAGAATTGTTCAGTCATTTGTTCAGGAAGGTAACAAAGTAAGCTTAATATTTAGACAGAATGACAACTTCCAAATTAGATACGCCACACTGAAGAGTCCCACAGAAAAAATTTGCAGGAGAATTTCCATTTCAAATGAAATTTTGGCTCTCTTCTGTGTGTAGTTTTCAAACAACAAAGGAGTTTATGAACATCACCAGGAACAGATGATTAAAAATTGCGTAATGATCTTAGGTGCTGTTTCTGCATGCTGTTTACACCCCAATTCAGAAGGGAAGAATTAGAACATGCTGGAAGCAAATGTGGGAGGCATTTAAAACTAACTCACCCTCTATGCAAGATTATTTGAGCAATTATGTATCATGAATCACTCAGAAATGCTGATAAGTGATTTATGTCAATTGTTTCAGAATCCTCAAGATGCAATTAATCTGTTCTCTTTCTAGATGGAAGGTATGTTATTACAGTTGACAGTTGGGACTATTTAAAAAATACAGAAACTTTTAATGGTTAAAAATATAAAGTTCTCACATTAGACAAGAGTAACTGTGGTGATCATTGTGTTTTCACTAGTTCTTCCTCGCTGCGTGGATATCAGCACATTTCCCAGTGGTGCAATTCTGCGGGTGGGTATTAAGAGACCCATACAAGGACTCTGCATTTCCAAACTAGCATCTGCACTTGTCCTTAGGGTCAGATAGCCCCCGCTGATCCTTGACCAGTTAGTTGCATTAAAAGACCATTGCAGATCACACCTGGTCTCTTAGCATAGTTGGTTGGAGAACAAAAGAAAAGTGGATGCCTTTTCTAATCCTAGAGAGCTTCCTTGGTGAGGTTAATGGGTCCAGGTCAAATTCAACAGTGCCATGGGCTGCTAATTTCTCCGGCTCATCCTCTAAGTCCTTTTGCATACAGTTGTATTCATTTCCTAGCACTGCTGTACCCAAATACCGCAAACTGAGTGGCTTGAACAATAGAAATTTATGTCTCACAGTTCCGGGGCCTGAAAGTCCAAGATCAAGGTGTGGGCAGGGTGGGTTCCTTCTGAGGCTGCGAGGGAGGGTGTGCCCCATGTTCTTCTAGCTTCTGGTGACTCACTGGCAATTTTTGGCATTTCTTGGCTTGTTGAGGCTGCACACAAGATCTCTGCCTTCCTCTTCACGTGACATTCTCCCTGTGTGATGTCTGGGTCCAAATTTCCCCTTTTTATTGGAACACTAGTCATATTGGATTAGGGGCCACGCTAATGACCTCCTGGGACTGATTTCAATTCAGGACTGACACGTGTCAGAAAGGAAGAAACAACATTGGAGAAATTGAAGACATGTGTTCCAGATGCGGTTCAAGGGAAAGAAGATAAGGCATCTATGGTTCCAGGCTGTGAGAGCGGGGTCCACAGAAAAAGTGCACGCACTTGTCAAATCATAGCTGGGTTGATTTAGGATGAAACAGGCACCTTTTCACGAGAACAGTTGTCCTGACCAGATGTTCAGAGATCATGTTCGTGCATTAATCTGTTCACCCAACAAATGTTTTTGGGCCTTGTTTTGACCCCAAAGATAGAGGCAAACATGAATAATATATGGTTGCTGATACTAAGGAGCAGTGTGTGCATGTGTGTGTGTGTGTCTGTGTGTGTCTGTGTTGTTGTTGTTGTTGGAAAAACATTTAGCAAACAATTATAGTCTAATATAGACAAGGATACGACTAAGCATATATGAAGCCTTTGCACAAATTAGAAAAAGGTGACTTGCCCTTGGTGGAAAATTTATAAGGCATTCACCCTGGGGCACACAATAGCCAGGATGGGTTGCTTTGCAGCCCCGACTCACGCCCTTAGCTGGGCATCCTGTGCAGTGTACAACCTGTCCAGCCTTACATGGCAGCCTCCAATGTGGAAAGCGCTACCATAGAGGCACATTTGAGATTCGATAGACCTGGAGGAGTACGTGATTGTAGCTTTTAGGAGTTGACATTTGAGCTGGGTTGGAAGGGTGAATACGAGCTCACTCAGCAGAGCCTGGAGTGCTCAGGGAATAGCGGGAGGTTTGCTGAGCCAGGCAGAGGCAGCTTTCCCATCCTGGGCCAGCCCGATGTTTTCCATCCTCCACTGTCTCACCTTCGCCCACCCTTGCATCTTCCCCTTGGCTCTAGCTGTACTGACGCCTCTATTTCAAAGCACTCCATACGCTTTCCCGTGTGTTTCTCCCTTGAGTGGCCTTTTCTTGCTCCCTTCCCTGCCTGGCGATCTCTACTCAGCCCTAGAGTCCCAGCCTCTGTCCCAGCTTCTCCAGTAGACCCCAACCTCCCCAAGGAGGGTCACCTGCAGGACTCTCTGCACGGGAGGCTCAAGGATGTCCAGACCAGAGGAGCTTGGGGGCCTCGAGCAGTGTTGGGGGGAGGGCTTTGCAGCTCCGTTTGCCTGGCTCTATAGAGAAGACCGAGACTCAGCAGCTGCCCTGTTCAGCGTGCTCTGGGTGCTGCTGGGTGCACATCTCTGTCATCACGTTCACTGCACTGCTGTGGAGCTAGCCGTCTATATCACAGAATCCCTGCGAGGCTGTGAGCTCCGTGTGACGCTCCGTACACATTCACAGCTTCAGATTCAGGTGTGAATGGTGAGAGACGATGGAGACCAGAACTAACGCACATGGCTCTGAGAATGGAAAGGAGGAGACCCTCAGAGAGCTGTTAAGGAGGTGGGTGAAGATCCCATGACCAAGGGGGTGGTAGAGGAGGCAGCGGGGGCCAGGCGTCCACAGTGACACCAGGCTTTCCGCTATGGGGAGGGTGTGTGATGAATGGTGCAAAGTACACTGTTGGTTGTCTACCAACACCCATTTGCTCTTTCTCTTTTCCAGCAGAACCCCAGTTTTGTTCAGATATTCCCTTTCTCAGCCTATGGGAAACTAGTTCCACCCTCTAGCTTAAGAGAGGGGCCTTATTGATCTAAGGGTAAGTGATTGGTTCAGGAATGGGCACGTGACTCAGTTCAAGACAGCGGGATTCAAGGAGATGTTTGTGGAGGGCTGCTGGAAGGTTCATCCTCCTTTCTCTGAGACCTTCTGAAAGCTCTCTTCCTCAGGTGCTGCAGGGTATGACTCCAAGGCCCTGGACTGCCGCAGCCTTGCTGACAGCCTGAGGATGAAGTCACCCCCAGAGGAAGGC
This sequence comes from Hipposideros armiger, assembly GCF_001890085.2. NCBI lineage: Eukaryota > Metazoa > Chordata > Mammalia > Chiroptera > Hipposideridae > Hipposideros > Hipposideros armiger. The sequence goes on along the minus strand of NW_017731419.1, from coordinate 2,811,266 downwards.
AGAGGCCAGGAAGGGGCGGGAGAAGGAGCTGCAGCCCCTGGATCATGGCTCCCTGAAGCTGGTGCTTCCTTGAGACCACCAGCCACGTAAGCTGAGGGATTTCCTTATTTAGAAAGCCAGGTTGCGTTGCCTTTTTTTTTTCTATTTCTTGCAGCCCCAAACAGCTCAACCTGATACAGACAGCAAGGTCTTTAATAAAGATCATGAGTACAAAAGGCACAGTGGATTTGTAGAGGAGAACCAAAAAAATTAATTTGGGGTATTTAGAAGCATCTGCAGCACATCTGGAGGAGCGGACTAGGACGCATTTGAATTTTCGTGTCAACAGAGCTGGAGGCTGACTTGAAAGGCATTGGCCGGTATGGGGAAGCTGAAGTCATAGGACTGGGTAAGGTTAAAGAAAACACCTCGTATGAGAAAGGAGGCAACTCTGGGGACAACTGCTTTTAAAGGGTGGAACGAGGAAAAAGAGCCATTGAAAGAACCCAAGAAGGCGCTCTTGGATGTGTAAGGGGAGCCAGGGTGTAACGTCCGCAGAAAGAGGGCGTTTCTCCGGGGAAGCCAGCTAAGACGGGCCCTTGGGAATTAGGGGCTCACGGTGACACTGGCCAGGGCACTTCCTGTGAAGTGGGGGGGACACAGCCTGCCGGCACTGGACAGACCAGGGACTGGGTAGTGCAGGGGTGAGGTCAGCCAATGAGGCTGGGCGTTCCCTGAAGTTCAGTGGTGGCAGGGGCCAGGGGCAGAGAAAGAGGCGGGTAGCCATCAGGCCCACTTAAGTCTTGTTTTGTTTTGTTTTAGCGTGGGAAAGATTTGAGCATATGTACAGATGGAAAGAAAGAAGCTAGTGGTGCGCGAAGACCCAGAAGATTGTGAAAAGGGAAAGTGGTGAAGATGGTTCCCAAAGATGGCAGGAGCGGACTCATTCATTCATTTCGCAAATATTTATTAAGGGCCACTTTCTGCTAGTCACTGTACTAGGTGCTGAAGTTGTATGGATAAACAGGAGAATAAGTGAGGCACAGTCTCCATCCTCGAGTTGCTGATACAGTCAGTGAGACCCACAATAGACAGATAATAACAATGGGGTGTGAAAAGCATTGTGATCTGTGCAGGTAAATTGTGCTATGGTTGGATAAGAAAAGAGGGAGTGGGGGAGAAGTGGGAATACTGGAGGGCTTCCTGGAGGAGATGACATCCTGAGTTAAATCTTGAAAGACGAATAGGGCTGGATGGGGAAGGAAAGAGGAAAGGCTCTTCCAAGATACAGCATGAGCAGTGCTGTGGTAGGGTCTAGAGAGCATCAGGTGGGGTGATGGGAGGAGTTAGCCTGGGAGGGACGCTCCTCTTGGACGTTTTTAAATGTCTCAGGATGAGGATTGTGTAGAATTTGCCATGTGGAGGCAGCCCTCTTTCTCAATAAGACAGCACTCTGATGGTATGTCACTCCTGAGTGGCTTCTTACCAAAGGAGATTTCTCTTTCACAGTTAGTGCCCATCACGGCCAAGGTTTGTGTTGGGGTAATGCAGGGCAGAATACATTTTATATATAGAGAGAGAGACTATACAGAGGATGTTAAATATATAGAATTCAGTGTATAGAGAGAATTTTGCAAGCCTGGAAATCTCAATGAGATTCATACTTTCTAAGAATATCTAATTTCAATTCTTTGCTTCAGGCAAACCTTAAAAGTGGAGACACTGGTTGTTAATTTCCTTTACAGGACAAAGTCCTGCCCTGACCTTGTCCTTCACCTTACCCCAGAAGAGAGGACATGAGAAGCAAAGAGGAACAATATATAATATTGTAAGGGTGTCGGAGCGGAAGGTGACGCTCGGTTTACTCTCAGTAGAAGCCCCCGAGACTTACACAGTATGTCTCCACGGCAAAGTCGGGCCCGGGTGTTTCGAGTGTGGAAAGCGTGCCCACGATCTGGAACGTGCCTTCCTTCGTTTTGGAGGAGAAGGCATCCAGCATAGCTGACTTGCTGTCATCTTCCTCTTCCTCTTCTTCTGTAATCTCTTCAAGGGAAGCCCCGACGACACAGTTAGATAGAAACTGCAAGACAACAGAAATTTCTTAAACACTAAGAGCAACTTAGAGTAAGGGCAGTCAGTGAATGCTGATTCTAAAAGCTCCCCTTTAGTAAGGCCTTGCTAGCAGGGCCATACACGGAAATATTATAAAACACATTCTTTAGAATTACCATCACCATGCATTGCTAAAGAATAACTTCGCTTATTTGCACCTGTAGAAATTCCTTCCTTGACTTCACACCCGTAGACATTCCATCTTTCTATTCGTGTAGTTATTCCCCTCCCCTTTCTCGTAAAACCTTTTTGTCTTCACTCTCTAATCAGAGCACTGTTTGGGTTTCTGCCAGAATCAGTGCTTCCTGACTAGCTATTCTCTTTGGATCTCAAATAAATGCTTTATGCCTCCCACGGTAGCCTCTTATTTTTTAGGTTAACAGTACAGACAACAACAATTACTTGACATTTGAGAAAGAGAGGTCCTGGTTAGTTCAGGAATAACTGGAAAGTTCTGTTATTGGTAACCTTCTGAAAAATATTTCTGCAAACTGAAAGTTTTATTCTAAATATATGTTGTTAAGAAATAATCAGGGATCAAAGGGGCTGAAGAAGTCACATTCTCTTTCCTTTCTCTCCTAATGTCAGTCGTGCCACCTCCCCTTTTAACTACTCCTGTGACTTCCATTGGATTTAGAATATAAGCCAAACCCCAGACCCACAAAGCCATGATCTGGGCCTGCGTGCTTGACTCCCCTTCATTAATTTATGCAGCAAATATCACTGGCGTGCTGACGTGGCTGAGCAGGGCCACATTTTCTCTCATGGGGCCTTTCCTCCATAAAAAGGCATTAAAATGATATTTTACAACTGTATTGATATAAAGACAAACATAACTTTTGACCCTCAAATTTTGTTTCTTTCTGATTTTCAAAGAAACAAAAACATTTCTTTTTTTTAAAAGATTTTTATTGGGGAATTGGGGGATGGGAACAGTGCTGGGGAATTGGGGGAAGGGGAACAGACAAGTTGCTGTCCTTTTTGTTCTTCAGTCTAGTTGTGGAGGACGTTGCTTCACTGGCCCAAGTTGGCACCATCATTGCGCTCTTCCCGGGCGAGGCAGATCAGTCGCCAGCTTCTGGATGGCCCCTCACGATGGCTGCTGGCCACTCATGCTGGCTGCTGGCTACATACGGTAGCCCATGGCATCCCACTGCAGCAGGGGCTGCAGCCTACACCGTCGCCAGCGACTCACGGCAGCCCAGCTCCAGGTTGAGCTGTTGTTCAGCATCTTAGCTGTGGAGGACAGTGTCACTGGCCCTCATATGTGGGATCCGAACCGGGGCCCTCTGGCGTCCCAAGCCAGCTCTTAACCAATGCGCTACTTGGCCGGCCCTACAAAAACATTTTTGAGGGCCCTAAATTCTCATGGGCCCTGTGCCTGCTGTGCCAATGAAGGTGGCCCTGGGGCCCTGGGTCACTGAACTCCTGCCACTCTGTTCTCTGAGCACGCCAATCTGGCTCCCACCTCGGAACCTTTGCCCATGCTCTGCCCCTTGAGAACTAGTTCCTCCTCTGTGTATATCCAAGTAAATGCCCCCCTTCAAAACAGTCCTTGCCTGCCACTCTATTCAAAGCAGCTGTCCTCGTCCACTGGTCAACATTTTATGTCCTCTTTCCTTCAAGTACTTATCACATATTCAAATAGCTTGTTTATTCTAAAAAGTATTCATTGTCTGGCTTCTTCCAGGACAGGGAGGGTCCTTGAGGACAGCAACGTGCTTTGGTCTTACTCACTGGGTAGCTCTCTGTGCCTGCCATTTAGTAGGTGCTCATGAAGGAATGCCACCCTCCAGGGAGATAACAGTTAAGTTCCTTGGGTATCCTTTGAGATGTTTTCTATGTATAGGGGATCTATCTATCTATCGTCTATCATCTATCTATCTATCTATCTTCTATCACGTATCTATCTTCTCTATCTTTCTGAGACACAAATAAGTTCACACTACACCTATCTTTTTAATGCTTCCTTTCTTTAAAAACATTTTTTGTTATTGTATTGTTTGTCCTTGTCCCTTCTTTCCTCCCTTCTTTGGTACTGTGTTTTTAGTGCCTTCTAGTAAATAGATACCATATATAATACATATCACATGTATTGTTTATCATAGACAATTACATGCTGTATAAAATATACCATTTTTACATATAAATTACATAGCTAAATCTATATTGTTTTGACTGACCAACTTTAGATGATATGCTGGGTTGAACAGTGTCCCTCCCACCCCTCTGCCCCCCAAATTCCTGTCCACTTGGAACGTGTGAATCTGACCCTATTTTGGAAATAGGGTCTTTGCAGATGTCATCAGGTTAAATGAAGTTATACTGGATTAGGGTGTGCTCTGTCCAATGACTGGGGTCCTTACAAGAAGTAGAGAATTTGGGCACAGAGGCACTCAGGGAAGACACCATGTGAAGACAGGAGCAGAGCCTGGAGAGACTAGTCTACGAGCCAAGGGGTGGCAGGGGGTGCTGGCAGCCACCAGAGGCTCCGACAGAGCATGGAACAGGTCCCCCTCACAGCCCCCCGTAGGAACCAACCCTGCCGACACCTTGATGTTGGACTTTGGCTTCCTTACAGAACTGGGAGAAGAAATTCCATTGTGGTAAGCCCCACGGTTTGTGGCAATTTGTTACAACAGCCCTAGAAAAATAAGTCC
>NW_017731419.1:2804136-2806108 GCF_001890085.2 Hipposideros armiger | reverse complement strand
CCTAACAGTTAAGCATCTGAAAATAAAGCTGAGGATGAATATGCACTTACCAAATATCATGAAAGCATTCCAATGAAGTTTGACAATGAATAGTGACCCAAACCGAACTTTAATCTGCTCTGGTCTACATGATTCAGAGCCTAAAAGTTCCTATTATTTAATGATTAAAAAAAAAAGCCTGCAATGACAGATTTATAAAGGTGTGTCTAGATGCAGAATTTGAGTTTAACATTTCTACGGCTGCTGCTTTAGACTATTATTAAAAAAACACAACTTCCCCAATCTTTATTCAACATGTACTTGAAAACATGTAGCAGCATAGTATAGTTTATTAAGTTTATAAATATCAGTACCTGTAATAAAATATAAAATGCAGATTCTCCCTTTTTCAAATATTAAGTCTCTGAATGCTTCATTCATCCTTTGGTTTCAACCCATACAGTGCACTCATGTTACATTGTAGATTCAGCATTGAGACGAACACTGTACATCTGTTAGGGGAGGAGGGCGCTACATTGTAGAAAGTAAACGCTGAAGCAAAAATACTTTCTGAATATATACTGTACATCATGTAAACAAACATTCATAAGAATCAACACAGGCCAAAATATTGTTTTTTAGGAAATCAGAATCTTCTTTCATTTAAGTTCCCCCCGTTTTACGCCGTGTGCCCTCGGGCAGGGTGCGTCCTCTGTTCCCTTTCTTCTTTCATTTGAAAACTCTGCAAACAAGTCCCAGTGTCCACTCGACAGGACTAAAATTATGATGAATCTGATGAATAGGTAAAGCCCACAGTCTAAGCCTCCTCTGAAAGGTTGCAGTAATTAACATTCCCCTGTGGTCTGACCATGAGGACGTGACATAATCCTCTACTGTAAAGAAGAGCTGTTGTTTTGGAGTTTGGGGTCCTGGACATCGGAATGACAGCATGTGTGGTCCCCACTGTGCAGCCAGTTGCTGCTTGGCCCACGGGGCTCAGTGGGTTAGGGGTCATTTCCTAGCAGTTCCAAAAGACCTCTGGGAGTGGGGTGGGGTGGGGTGGCAGCGGCTAGAGGCCACTAGTCAGGGATTCAGTCATTCACCCACACTGACAAAGGGATGGAATTTCGACTTTGACCTTTCCAAATAAGATTGCGCATGCAGTTGCCAAGGTAGGATGACATTCAACTTATCTCAGAGGTCATCACATCACAAAGGTCGTGCTGGAATACAACTACAGCTTGCCATTAGTTACCTTGGAAGAGCCTGACTCTAGTCAAATATTTTTGTGCTTTCAACATTAACTTGTTAAATGTAAATATTTAACATATGCAGCCATTTTTATTTTGTAAAATACTGATTGCCTCAAAAAATGGAGGTGGCTCGAAAGCTCCAGATGACTTGGAGGCTCTGGGCTGTCAGTCACTCAGGTTTGGTTTTGAGTGGCAGGTCTGCAGCCATTTACGGGAGCCTGGGACCTACCTTATAACCTTTCCCAAGCTGTTGAATTAGCTGTAAAGCAGGAGTGAAACCACCAGCCTAACAGCGCTGTTAGGATTAAATAAGACATACAGGAAAGCATTTTCTGAAGTTGTCTCCAACGGTGAAATTGCTGTTTATTCTGCAAGCCAAAGGCACACTTCTACAAATGGGAACCTTTTCACGCCTTTTTTTGTTCCCGTCCCCTTTTCATTTTTATACATCTCATTCAAACTTTGTTTTGATAAAAGAACACTTTGAAAGAACAGCTTGCTCATCATAACATTCTTTAAAAAAATCAACACTAAAGTGCTGTCAATTTAAATGTAAAAATATTCATGTAAGACCAGTGCAAAACATGATGGAATTATTCTTCAGCATTCTTTCAAAGGATTTACTAGACACCTCATTTCCAGATTTTTAGTTTGTGCCTATTGTTAATGACGTTAAGCAGGTAAGTACTTTGAAAGTTATTCAACTGGTCATGCTACTACAAAGCATCTTCAGTGATGTA
>NW_017731419.1:2797006-2800409 GCF_001890085.2 Hipposideros armiger | reverse complement strand
ATAACCTACCACCTGCAAGAGAAATTCCACAGTGAATTCAAGAATTAGATTTCATCCTGGTATAGCAAGCAGAAACCAACTGTTTACATAGGTCATTCTTTAATGGCATTGTTTTTCAATCAACAGTTAGAATATGCATATTTTTACTACAACCTTTAATACTGAAGCAATTTATAACATATAGGAAAAACACCTGCAAAATGCTTTTTATAATTTTTTTCTCAAAATTTAAATGGTTTGATTCACCTCTCCTGATCCTAAAAGGAATGTAAAATAGAGAAAGAATTTAAAAAGCTACACAAAAACAGTGTTTCATTTTCATAGTCTAAAACATGTTTCAATTTAATTCCACATACACAAGGGTCTACTATATAAAGGCATTTTAACGGATAATATATTATTAGTCCATATGTTTATCACTATTTATTTGATTTGGACTGTTTTTAAAAGAATTATAGAAATTGTTTATAGCTTTAATCCTGCTTTATAATTAGTTATCTGAAAGGCCACTTTCACGTAAGTAATACAACCCTTATCTAATAGGGAAATGAATGCTCAACTTAGTGAGATAAAAGGGAACGTTATTTTGTGTGTTTTTTTGTTTTTTAAATGCAGCTAAACCTTTTCTCTCTGCCAAGATTATAAGAAACTCGAATATAATTGTTCGCCAGCATAGTATAGGGCAAAATTAATTTAGTTTTTGTTGACTAAAGCTTGTCAATTCCGTATATAAACACTAAATTTTTATGACATCTATTCAAGCCACAGAAGATGCAAGTTTACATTAGAAATGGAAGTGTCGCTGTTGTTACTGCTTTAATGAAAGCAGAGGCAGATACCGAAGGAAGATGAGTCACACCTCTTCAGAACCATGCTGCATCCGTGGCCCTTTCTACAGTGTACAGCTGTCCCCCCTTATCTGCAGGGCACATGTTCCAAGACCCCCAGTGAATGCTTGAAACCACAGATAGTACTGAACCCTCTATACTGTTTTTTCCTATACATGCATACCTCTGAGAAAGTTCAATTTATAAATTAGTAAGAGGTTAACTATAACTAATAATAAAGTAGAACAATTATAACCATACACTATAATAAATTATGGGAATGTGTTCTCACTCTGATAACCAAGATGGTATTGACTAATGGGTTAGTGTGTAGCATGGATACAAAGGGATGACTTATGTCCTGGGCAGTACGGAACAAGACAGGGTAAGATCTCACCTCACTACTCAGAAAGCCATGCAATTGAAAACATATACATGGTTTATTTCTGGAATTTCCCACGTAATATTTTCAGGCCATGGCTGGCAGCAGGTAACTAGAACCATGGAAGGCGGAACTGGACAAGCAGGACTGCTGTATCACAGCTCGTATTCCTGCGAGACTGCCGCCTTCCTAGGGGACAGGGGTCATGTCTTATTCATGGTTTCATTTCCACTTCCCGACACAGGATAGTAGCTCAGTGAATCTTAACTGAATATCAAGACTGAAAACACAAACAAACCTTTAAGTACTTACATGCCAGCTTTTATAACTGACCTAGATCTTTTTGCTCACTTTATTCATATAATCACCCTCAATCCTTTATTTTTTTAATCTCCAAGTTATAGATAAAGAATCAGGGTCTCAGAGAGGTTGACAGACTCACCCAAGATCATTCAGATTCACATGTAAGGTTCTGACTCTGATCAGAACCCTTCCTATCTCACCATAGCCACCTTCGAATTAATCGAGGTAGGATAGAATTAATTTACCTGGGGTCATTTATCTCTACTTTTACTTTGCCTATTTAAGATGCACTTCTAAAGACTATAAGTTGAAGTACAGATTCAGGAGTTTAGGAAGGCGTGTACAAAAATTAGTCAAGTCAGATATTACTCTCAAAGCTAAAGCAGCTATTTCCATGGCAACTGTGAGGGAACTGAGAGCAGCGAAGATGCGGCCTTGTATTTGCTTCTGTGTTAAGTGATCCCCTACAAGGAATATACAGAACACGTGATTCATACACATCTTAAGGAAACTGGATGTAGTAAAATAGAATTGTTCATGTAGTCGTTGAACATAATATTTATTACACAATATTCGTACTTACTTAGGCCTTGCCCTCTACCTTATGATACTGTGAAACTTTTGGGGGACTACTCTTAACATATATCAAAACAGAAAAGTCAGAGATCTTTGACCAAGATTAAATATTAATTAATTACTAAAGTTAAAACTGAAATTTGGAGGGGGCTGGCCAAGTGGCTCAGTTGGATAAGAAAGAGCTCGCTCAAGGGTGCAAGCTCTGAGTAACAGCAGTTCGATTCCTAGCTGGAGCTGAGCTGCCACTGAGCTGCCAACAGGTGGCAGGATGGCTCAGCTAAAACAAACAAACAAAAAAACCCCTGAAATTTGGAGTTTCTAATGACTATTCCTTTGTTTAGCAGGCAAAAAATTTTATAATAGTAAGTTTTTTTTTTTTTTTAATGAAAAGTTGGTCTCAGGTGATGCTGTCTACTATTCTACACTCAGGATTCTGGTTTAAAGGATGGAAGGAGGTCACTATGCCTAGAAAAGCTCACACGTATAAAAAGCCAATAGGATACTCTTGGAAATTTGGAGGCGCAACTGTCTGCTGTGACTTAATTCTAACTGCTAGAGAACAGTGGAGTCAAGTATGTTGTTTTATAGAAGAGATATTTATTACAAGAGGTGGAAAAAGATCCTCTCAATATAATGACTGCAAAACCCATTCAATGCAGGCAATGCATAATTTTTGTGGACATAATTGGCTATAGATAAAAAATAAATTAATTTTGGGGGTAGTGATTAGAACAAAGTAACACTGCAAATCAAATGTTTTTCTCTTTTTTTAAAAAAAATTCCATTTTCCCATGCTGACCAAAAGACTTTTAGGATTATTAAAAATTCCTAGAAAAAAAACGTTTTCCTTAAAAATATCTTGGAAGCTACTGAGTGTTGAGTTCTCATTTAACACTCAGTGTTGAGTTCTCTTTCCCACTCCCTGGCCTCTCTCTGAAGAAGTGGTGATGATAATAAATACACTAATTTCAAAAAAGAAAAGGGACTCACCCTAAGGCCTGCTTCAGTGAGCTCTAGGCAGTATCTGTTCCTTTCTCTGGTTTCCACGTTGATGTAGGCCACGTCATCTGCACAGCGCAGGTTTTTTGAGACAAACATGTTGTTAACAGCAAAGAGAACATCATTTACAACAGCTTCAGCTTCTAGCTTCATGTCTTTCGTATCAGTTCCTTCAAAACCATTGAGCTCGGCATCTTCTTCAAATCCTGACATGCTGCTTAGCTCCATGGGATTACAGTCTGTTTCCATCCTGCAAAAAAGTAGACAGAAAACTTGCTTACAGAAAGACATTCCCGAGGTTATTGTTTCATTAAAA
>NW_017731419.1:2786764-2796492 GCF_001890085.2 Hipposideros armiger | reverse complement strand
TAGAAAACATTAACTAGCTGACAACTTTTAGAGAAAATATTGTTTAAATCATCTCCAGTAGTTTTTCACAGCAAAATTATAGACACAGATTTTCCAAAAAAAGAAAAAGCATCTCTGTTCTCCACTTCTCCCCAAAAGGTTAGTTTCCATATTGATAAGACTCAAGAATGTTAGTTTTTAGCTATTTCAAACAATACCTCAGTAAAAATCTTAGTACATGCTTCTTTTTTAATGTAAAATTATTTTTCTAGCATAGAAATTTAGAACTGGAATTGCTGAGTCAAAGTACATGCTCATTTCAACTTTTAGTAGATACTGACGATTCACTCTTCAAAAAGGCTGTACTGATTTAAACACCAATGGAATATGAGGCACTGTACTCTTTTCCACCACATTCTTTCCAACTTGAGAGGCAAAGAATGAGAGCACGTGCTCTTAACATCAAGGTTGCTGGTTTGACTCCCGCATGGGTTGGTGGGCTATGCCCACCCACAACTAAGATTGTTGACAGGCGGCCGGATGGCAACTGGACTTGGAGCTGACCTAGCTGCGTCCTCCACAACTAAGGCTGAAGGACAACAACTTGGCTGTTCCCCTTCCCCAATTCCCCAATAAAATCTTAAAAAATATATATCTGGGCGATTTTTTGGGATATTCTTTCAGAGCTTCTGGGTGATTCTACTATACAGTCATTCTAAATTACCAGCAAAAATCTAAGGAGCTAGAATCCCTACAGCTGCATGTCATCTGCACATTATAAAAGTCAAAACTATTTGCTAAAAGCAATTTATAACAAACTATGTAAAGCTATTTAAAAAAGTTACATAGCAAATTTAGAAATATATTCTTCCAGTCCTATTTCAACTAATGACATGTTTTAAAGATTGTTTATCTAGCCTCCCATAGCCCTTTCCAGAATTAGTCACTTCTAACAATACAAGTTAATTAATTTACCCATTTTTTTTGGAGACAATATTTATAATTCACATTACAGAAATGGGATTCAATTCCTTGATGTAAAAAAAAATCACAAGTCAGTAAGAAAGATCAACAAAGGAAGTTTAATAATAACTAAAAGGAACATGGGAAATAATATAATTAACAAAGCACATGAAGTGGGGAAAATAGATAGTCTCAGTGAACTATATTTCTCATTATTCATAGAATGGGGTCAATGACACTGAATAAAATACAGTCATGCATCGCATAATGTCATTAATTTACCAATTACTGCTGGAGCAGTAATTTGTTAGATAACTGAAATCTAATATCAATTTACTATATACGAATGTGAAAATATTTGATTTTCTAAAAATTTCTACCTTACTCTAAAAATAATCATATTCCTTTACACTTGGTTTTATGTATAAAAAATGAGCCTGTTTTTATTTTTTATTTTATTTTATTTTTTAGCTGAGCCATCCTACCACCTGTTGACAGCTCAGTGGCAGCTCAGCTCAGAGGCAGCTCACTGGCCCATGTGGGAATTGAACCGGCAATTCTGTTGCTCAGATTTCGTGCTCTTAACCAACTGAGCCACTCGGCTGGCCCCTGGTTCTGCTTTTTAATCCAATCTGGTGATCTTTACCTTTTAATTGGGATGTTTAGACTATTTACATTTAACATGATTACTGTGATCGATTAATATGGTTACTATCTATCTTGCTGCTTGTTTTCTATTTGTCCCATCTGTACTTTATTCCCATTTCCTTATTTTTCTGCTTACTTTTGGACTAGCCACTTTTTAGGATCCTAGTTTACATTCTCTGGTGGCTTATTAACTATAACCCTTTGTTGTGTTTATGGTGGTTGCTTTAGAGTTTATAGTATACATCTTTATCAGCCTACCTCAAGTAATATTATACCACTTACTATATACTCGAAGAACCCAGCAAAAGCATACTATTATACATATAGTCTGTGCTATTTTTGTCACATGTTTTACTTCTATGTGTCAGAAACTTCATAATACAGGTTATTTTTGTTTTATACAGTCAATTGTTTTTCAAAAAGATTTAGATAATAAGAAAAAAGTATTTTGTATTTAACCATATGGTTTACTATTTCTGGTGCCCCTCATTCCTTTGTGTTGATCTATATCTGCATCTATGACCTGTATAATTTTCCTTCTGCCTGATGGATTTCCTTTAAGTTTCCTGTAGTATAGGTCTGATGTTGTTAAATTCTATCAGTTTTTGTATATGTAAACAAGTCTTCTTTTCACTTTCATTATTGAAAGGTAGTTTTGCTGGGTACAGACTTCTAGATTGACAGGTTTTTGTTTATTTTTCCTTTCAAGATTTTAAAGATGTTTCTCTACTATCATCTTGCTTGCATCGTTTCCCATGAGATATCTGATGTCAATGTTATCTTTGTTTCTCTTGGTGTAGTTTTTTTCACGATTCTTTTGCTTGGGGTTCACTGAGCCATTTCTATCTGTGGATTTATAGTTTTTAACACATTTTGAAACTTTTTGGCCATAACTTTTTCAAACATTTATCTGTTCCTCCTCTCTTTGGGGACTCCACTTGCATGAATATTAGTCCAAGCGAAGTTGTCTCATTTCTCACAGCTTTGTTCGTTTTTTCAGTCTCTTTTCTCTTTGTGTTTCACTTTGAATAGTTTCTATGTCTTCATGTTCATTCATCTTTTCTTCTGCAGTTATCTAATCTCTTCTACTTGGGTCTTTAAAAAAAAACCCCACATTTTCCATATCTCTATTTAATTTGCTTAATCTCTTCTAATTTTTTTAAACATATGAAATAGTTGTAATAAGTGTTTTACTGTCCTGTCTACAAATATCATTNTGTAGTGTATCTTTTGCTGAGTTGTCCTCCTATGCTAACGTGCTAAGATATTACCAGTACAGAAGTTATAAGCTTTGTAAAGGCTCTATTACCAAGTTTTCCAGAAAGATGTCACCAACATGTCCTCCAATAGAATGTCACTAATCTTTACTGGTATCATTATATTTAAAAGAGAGAAATGATTACATTATTAGGTGAAATGGCCCAACATAGCTAAACCTATTTACCTTTCTTGAATATCTTTCAAAGTCAGGTTGAATATCTTTCAAGTGGTTACTGGATATTTGTGTTTTTTTCTGAGTTGTTTGATAATCATATTATTTGCCCATTCTCATTCTTTTCTTATTGATCTGTAAGATTTATTTAGAGGTTCCCCCTCTCCCCTTTTGTAGTGTAATCAAGGCTTAATTTATCTGGCTAAATTCTTTAAACACTCTAGGTAAAATGGAGGTTTTAATACCTAGTGGAGGTTTCAATAGCTGTGTAGTTTTACTAAGCCTCTTTCATAGTCATAAAAAGAGCAACTCACTTCACATTAAAATGTGACAATACTAAATTCAAAAATACAAACGGAAGCTCGGAATCAATCATTTATCACAAAACGAACAATTTCAATGTTTAAACATACAATTACTTTCCTTCATACTTAACTCAAAATGAGTAAACAGAATTTTATTCAAACTTTACAAATATCCTTTAGTTAGCCTGAGATTAAACATGAGAAAGTTCAAGCTGAAGTTAGACTTCATTGTCCTAACAGTTAAGCATCTGAAAATAAAGCTGAGGATGAATATGCACTTACCAAATATCATGAAAGCATTCCAATGAAGTTTGACAATGAATAGTGACCCAAACCGAACTTTAATCTGCTCTGGTCTACATGATTCAGAGCCTAAAAGTTCCTATTATTTAATGATTAAAAAAAAAAGCCTGCAATGACAGATTTATAAAGGTGTGTCTAGATGCAGAATTTGAGTTTAACATTTCTACGGCTGCTGCTTTAGACTATTATTAAAAAAACACAACTTCCCCAATCTTTATTCAACATGTACTTGAAAACATGTAGCAGCATAGTATAGTTTATTAAGTTTATAAATATCAGTACCTGTAATAAAATATAAAATGCAGATTCTCCCTTTTTCAAATATTAAGTCTCTGAATGCTTCATTCATCCTTTGGTTTCAACCCATACAGTGCACTCATGTTACATTGTAGATTCAGCATTGAGACGAACACTGTACATCTGTTAGGGGAGGAGGGCGCTACATTGTAGAAAGTAAACGCTGAAGCAAAAATACTTTCTGAATATATACTGTACATCATGTAAACAAACATTCATAAGAATCAACACAGGCCAAAATATTGTTTTTTAGGAAATCAGAATCTTCTTTCATTTAAGTTCCATACACTGAAGATGCTTTTTGTTAAGAAAAAGAATGGAGCCTGTTCCTATATTTGCGTATGTGCTTAAATACCTTGGAAACAAGTAATCATTACATTCATTTGCTAACAGTTTGTCCTCTTAGTTGGCTGGCTGTTGCAAACAAGGAAAACAGAACTGTTTCAGTCCCTGTTTTTCATTTAATACTAGCTAAGTAATATATAATTAATTCATCTTTATCAGTCCATATTAGTCATATAAATAGACTAACTGAAGCAGTGAATTTCAAAATTTGTGCAGGGGAAACTAGTTGATCATCATTTGTTTCCAGTAAGGCTAGTACCAAAATAATTACTGCAAAGTCAGTCCAAGCTAGTAGTAAACCCCTGATTTAGCAAGCTGAATCAAAATTTGCAGTTAAGTGATTTTAATTCCTATATTACTGTGCAAATCCAGAATTCCTATGTGATAGACAGTGCTGGCAGCATCAAAGCCCTGTAATAACAGAATGAAATACCGATGTAATTTTGAAATGCGGAGATACTATATGAAGAAATTTGAATGTCCTAAAATGATATCCCAGCAATGGCTTCAGGATTCCCTTAATGAATCAGAAACTAAGAAAGACAATTCATTAGTCAATAATGTTGAGTCAAAAGCCTAAATTTGAAGCAAGAAATGATAAAGACATAAAACCAAAGATGCACTTTCTACTATGACCATATGCAACAATTTCAAGCTTTGTGTCAACATTCTGTACCAGCAGCCGCCCCCTCTGAGGAAAAAGCTTGTCATGACTGTCCACCCCTTTTCAAAGCTTCTAGTCTTTGAAGAAGTGCGTTTCCGAAGGCATCCCGGTAGGCGGGGCTGACCGTATCCAACAGGGAGTAGACTGTTTCGTGGTAAGGAGTCTGTAAATGGTCATCCACCTGGTCAAAAGCATAACCTACCACCTGCAAGAGAAATTCCACAGTGAATTCAAGAATTAGATTTCATCCTGGTATAGCAAGCAGAAACCAACTGTTTACATNAATCTCCAGCCACCATTTGAGTCTTCACATTATGTAGAGTGGCTGCAGCTGCTGCCTTTTATGACTCCAAAGCCATGCAATGCTGGAGGCCTAACATCATATTCCTGTTACATCAGGTGCAAATTTTTAAAAAAGGCCAATGACATCCCATCAGCTTTTCTTCTATTTCACATGTTAACAGCGATTTCTCTGAAGGATGACCCATTCGGTATCTTTTTATAGAATTCTTAAAAAGTTGACAATGTTTAGTTGGTGATTGTCTCCATCTTCCTCAATTAATGCTAGTTGTTAACATTTTGTGATAGTACTTTGATAAAAAACAAAAATAGCACTGTGATTCAGGATGAGTCCGTACTCTATTTGAGCGAAAGGTATAAAAATAACAGGTCCTACACCTTAACATTTATGCTGAATTTCTCCTAGAAAGTATAATGTACAAGGCAACACACTTAAATTTAAAGGGAGTATGTCTGGGGCCTGCCAAGTGGCTCAGTTGGTTAAGAGTTGGCTTAAGAGCACGAGCTCTGAGCAACAGGGCCGCCAGTTCGATTCCCACATGGGCCAGTGACGCTGCGGCTGAGCTGTTGCTGAGCTGCCAACAGGTGGCAGGATGGCTCTGCTGGTGTAACAACGAGATTGCCGGTTCGATGGTGGGCTATGCCCACCTGCAACTAAAACTGAACTCGGCAGCTTGAGCTGAGCTGCCACCTGGATGGCTCAGTGGATAGAGCGTGTGCTCCTAACAACAAGGCTGCTGGTTCGACTCCCGCATGGGATGGTGGCTATGCCCACCCGCAACTAAGACTGAACACAGCCCCTTGAGCTTAGAGGCCACGGGCTGCTGACGAGAAGCCAGATGGCGACTGGTGCCCTCAACAACGAAGATTGAAGAACAACTTGGCTGCTTCCCAATTCGCTCCCCCAATTCCCCAATAAAATCTTATAAAAAAAAAGAAAATTCACAGAGCCAAAAACTGCTTTAAAAAAATAAATAAAATAAATAAAGGGAGTATGTCTGTTATAAAACCTTCCAATTTTTATAATATTTTAAATTTCAGGCATTCTATGGACAGCCTGAATGTACTCGTAATTTTATATTCCAAAACAAAACATATGGACCTGAAGTCAGTTGCACCCATTCCTCAAAAGTCCCGTTCAAACCTCCCATGCTTCGTCTAATTCTCTGCCAGATGAGATCTCACCTTCAAAACCACTTTGTTTATATTATTGCTATGGCAAGTGTTATAATTATTATTCACGAACATGTCTTACTATCTTCAAAATACTGGGGGTGCCAAAAAAATTGTATATATGTGACCTGTATTCATCTTTTGTTATCGGTATATATTGAGTATTACAATTCTAATAGTTTTTTTTTTCCTTTCTTAAAACGTATAAACAGTTTTTTGGCACCCTCTGTATGTCCAGAATCCAACTGCTTCTTACCATCTTCACTGCTACCACTCTGATCCAAGCCACTGTCATCTTTTGCCTGGATTATTGCAATATCCTTCTGACCGGTTTTGTTTTCTCCTTTGGTCCTCCCACACAAGTCTATTTCAACACAGCAGTTAGCATGATCCTGTACAAACAGGCCCGATTATGTCACCTCTCCTCAAACTCCTTCACCCAAAGTAAAAGCCAAAGCTGTTATCATGGCCTACAGTGCCCTCCATGGCCTGACCCTCACGTCGCCCCGCCCCCTCTATTCCCTTCACTCCTTTCTGATGGTCCTCGAACACACCAAGCACGCTTTTGCCATGGGGCCTCGCACTTGCTGTTCCTCCTGCCTGGAAAACAACTCTTCCAGGTATTCACGTGCCTTGCTCCCCAGCTTTTTCCAAGTCGCTGCTAAAATGTCCCCTTATTAAATAAGGGGGACCCTCGCTTACCCCTCTATATAAAAGTGACAAAGCTCTTCCCTCCCCATGGCTTTCTTTATTTATTTTCCTACGGCCCCACATCACCACATGGCACATGATTTATTTGATTCCTGTTTCCCTCGCCTTCAAGGAAAAGTAAACTCTGGGAGGGCAGGGCCTTCATCAGCTCAGCTGCATCCCGGCACCGACCACAGTCCCTGGCCCATGCAGGCAAGCAGGACAGACTTACTGACGGAAGGAACAGACCTTCCACTGGAACATAAGCTCCTTGAAGGTTCTGCCCGAGTCTTCTTCACCCGTCACGTCAGCCTTTACCGGCCGCAGACACTCGCTTGACGGACCCTTAACAAATCCTGCTGCACGAACGAAGAGCAAGGGAAACGACGTTACTGAGAATGCCCGGGGCACGGCGGCACGGCAGCGGGTGCCAGCCACCCAAGCGGCCACACGCGGGCGCGGGCTCTCCACCCAAAAGGTGGCGCCGAAAGGGGAACCAGAGCCNGCCCCAACACTTTCACACTTTTAATCCTTAAAAATTCAGCTCATATACATCTATTTCAGGACTCTGTACCTGTTCTCAAGATAAAGTTAATCACTATCTTCCTTAGTAGAATCTCTGGATTGGTTTTGCTGTACTTATCATACTTCATTGCAAATGGGGGCCTGTAAATGTCTATTACACCAGGGCAGTGTCTGGCACAAAGCAGGTCTTCACTGGATATTTTCTGAATAAACCAAAGAAAAAATTTTAACTCTCTGCTTCTCAAGATGTGGTACTCAGCCCAGTGACAAGGGGCATACAAAGTCACAAGATAAACATGGTAGACAGTCCTAGAAAATACATATCACTGTTATAGTAACAATATTATGGAGTATGATACAAAATTGCCTAGAATTTTATAGCAAATGGAAGTCTTAAGCCACGTCCTCTTTAGGTTATGCCTCCATACCATTACGGTTTCCTTTGCCTCTGATAGGAATATCTGAGTAAGGAATATTTAAGGGGAAAGTAAGTAAGAGGAATAGTGTCCTAATCCAAGGAATTAACTCAAAAGTGCTGAAAATTCTGGGCATTGGGTCTGGGGGTATAACATTAGCAGGCATAGGTAGGAGCTGGTAGAGGGGTATGTGATTAGTGTTGAGTTAGACTTTTTCTAAGTCTTTACAGCTCTACCCACTTCAGTTATGATACTGTTCCTTGTTAAAAGTTAAGGTAATTATTGACAGCTCTTACTCCATCTGTTGGTATGATTTCTAATCTGTGTTAGTGTTTTTGGAGAATTCATGAAACTGGTTATCAAGATAGTGAATTCCACTTCCTTTATTTTCTACTTCTTAATTTTTTATGATCTAATTTTTCTATGGCAAAAAATGTATTATGCTTGCAATAAGACAAAAAAACTTTAAAAATGTGATATATTAGAAAGTAGGTGTAGAAAGCAGAAAATTTTTCTTCTTAGGGAAGCCAGGCTATTAAGATACTTAAAGTAATTGGTAGCTTCAGTTTTAAATAAAATGAGAGGTTTGAATTTATCTGCTTTTCAAACAAACGTTTTGAAATTAAAGATGAAGAAAGTTGATTAATTATAAATAGCAACATTTAGAATTTAGGCAAAACTAAAGCTAGTTTCACCTTTATTTTCTGTAACACATAAAATTTAATCTGTTTTCAACAGCTCTGAGACTTATGTTTATTTTGAAAAAAAATTTAAATCAGAAACATTTGTAGTATTACAAATATAAAGTACTTGTCATTCAAATAAAAAAGACCTATTTTTCCATTTGTATACTGATTTATAAAATTACTCTGTACTTCACTTTCAACAATGACAGAGATACATACACACAAACTAGTAATAACAAATCAAGCCAACAGAACTGTATTATACTTTTGTGGATTAAGGGGGGAGATGAGGGTAACAGTTAATTTGGGAAGCCTTTTAAACTGCAAATAAGCAGCAACAGTATAATCCTGTAAACAACTTTTCACTCAAAACCAGAAACTGTAAATGATAGTCTAAGAAAAGACAGTCAAAAATTGAATGCTTAAAAAAAAAAAAATCCAGGAATTAGTTTTTGTTTCTATAAAATACTCTAGAGAGTTTGGTACTATATTTAAAGTACATTCTAACCAACATAAATTAATATCTAAAGAAATATAAACTAGAAAAACCTCTCTGCCCTCTATTTAAACTCTAAATTGGCTTTCTAACAGGTTCTGAGCAATATTCTGTTGTCAGCATCTTCAAAAATTGGAATACCTTACAGTTGCTATTAGTTATTCTGCTAAATCACCTCGTATAAAGTTTCCAAAATGATTCCTTATAACATCATGCATAAAAAATTTAGGAACCAGCCTGACGAAAGAACGGAACCAGAAAGATTACAAGAGCAGTATATAGATTTCAAATTTTCACTTTGAAAGAAAGTTTGACTTTTCAGTTGAATTACAATAGTCGGCTGAGGGCTAGAAGGTGATATCTTAATCATGGTTACTTTTATTGTATCATACATCAAGCCTGTAAATCCTCTCAACATGAATAAGAAGTGGTCAGTATGTGGTTATTAAGAGGCTCTTTTTTTTTAGATTTTTTATTGGGGAATTGGGGTATGGGAACAGTGCTGG
>NW_017731419.1:2759667-2782549 GCF_001890085.2 Hipposideros armiger | reverse complement strand
CCGTGACCCAGGACGCCTGGCTTCCGGGCCACCGAACCCCTTTCGTGGGTGACTCAGTGAAGAGCCAGCCTCGCCTCTGCAGGACTTGCCTCCTCAGAGGCAGAGAAATACGATGGCGCAGGTGCCCAGAACAGCGCGAGCACTTCGCCCAGGTTTCTGCACGGAAGGGAGGCTTCAGCGCCGATGAGAAGCAGCAGTGCTGCCCACAAACGCCTCGAAAACTCAAGTTTCCTGGTCGCGGGTGCAGCCCACGCCCTGGACGAAGAAAGCGCTCGGGAAGCTGCCCGCCGCCCAACGGTAGCGACGATGAAGCTTTGGAAACAATACCTGAATGAGGCGGGTGACGAAGAACTTGCTGACAATGGGCACCGGTCAATACTCGCGGGCGGCGGGGATGCGAGACGGCGGCGGCAGCCCTCCCCGTGGAGCCGGCGGCGCTCCGAGCGCCGGTTTCCGGGGTCTGGGTCTGAGGCGACCGGGGCGGCCCAGGCCGGACCCGCCCCTACACTCAACTCAGCCCCACCCGGGGCCCCTTCTGCCGCCGCCCCTCATGGCCCGGTCCACCGCGCTGGGTCCCGCTTGGAGGATCCCCGGCGCGCCCTCCCGGGAGCCCTCCGGGCGGCCGCCGGTCCTCCCTCCCGCCCGCCCACAGCCCGCCCCGCGGCCGCTCACCTGCGCGCGCCCGGCTTCCTCTTGGTCTTCCCTCCCAGGGCGTCTGAAGCCGACCTGCGGCGCCGCCCCCTCTCTTCCCCGCCCTCGCCCCGCCCCCTCGGAGCGGGAACTGCTCGCTTCCGGGCCCTTCTTCCCGCCTCCTGCAGCCCCAAGTGTGACGTCACTTCCGCCAGCGCAGGCCGCGCGCGGGGAGTCCGGGCCTCGAGAACGCGCCGAGAGCGTCCCTAGAGCCGGGAGCGCGCCTGCGGATGACAACAAATTCGTCTCGCGGCGGTGGTGGAGGTGTCCGCCTCAGCCCCTGCCCCAGGCCCTGCCCGAGGCCCCGTCGCCTCCCCGCGCGCTCTCTGGCACCCTCTCTCTGTGAGGACTAGAACCCCTCCGGAAGTCCTCGGGCCTGGGGCGACCGGGACTCCTCCGCCCCTTGTCCCCGGCAGGCCTTGAGCGAGCGGCGCGGCGCAGGAGATGGGGTCGCCCTGAGGGACGCCCGGTGCCGAGAAGGGATGGAGGGGCCACCCCGGGCTTAGGCCCCTCCGCGGCCTGGGGACGCCGGCCAGGAACCTTGCCGCCGCCGCCGCAGCGGCCTGGAACCGGAGCCTGGGCCGGGAGGCCGGAGCCGCCGCCGCCGTCCGCAGCCCTCGCCGGCCCAGCTGCCAGCGCTCATCATGCCTTGGCCGTTTTCAGAGTCCATCAAGAAGAGGGCCTGTCGGTACCTCCTGCAGAGGTACCTGGGCCATTTCCTGCAGGAGAAGCTGAGCCTGGAGCAGCTCAGCCTGGACCTGTATCAGGGCACCGGGTCCCTCGCCCAGGTCCCCTTGGACAAATGGGTAAGAGCTGCCGGCGGCCCGCCGGGCAGGGCTCGCTGTCCTCCTTAGGGAGAATTGAACGAGTGTCATCCAAAATGCGTGACGTTCCATCCGTCTCTGGGAGTGGCAGGGCTCAGAGAAACGTGTTCAAGTCTTGTTTAACCTGTGTCTGGCAAGTTTGCGCCCCCAAATCACGTGCTCCAGAAACTTAACAGAGGCGGTGGAGTCTACACCGTGGGAATCAGTTGAGTCAGTGACTTGGGGTCTATGGAGGCAGGTGACCACGTGCTGCCCCTTCCGGTAGGAGGGGTCGCGGGGTTCTGTGGCAAGCAGACCCTGTTTCATGGGATGACACCCCGGAAAGGTGAAGGATGAGGAGGAGTCAGAATTCCTAGTTCCTTTATTTGTTTTGGCTTGGCTGCTTGCACACCGTGGTGGTGTCCGCACAGCATTTGCCATCCGGAAGAAACTTAGGGGAAGTCCTCCCCGGCCGACTTGCCTTGTTTTGCTCAATGACGCGTTCCAAGGCCAGCCTGTGAATGGTTGTGTGGCCCTGGTAGTGCTGTTTTGTTATGCCTGTTGGTTGCACGTGACAGATCGTAAACGCAGGTGGTGTAAAAGCGCTGAAGCTGCAATTTTCAGACATTTAAACTCCTGTTTTCTACTTGTCACCCAGGGGCTGTGAGTTGACTCGTTGTGTCTTACAGGTGCTTCATGTATATTCCCACATGCCACATACAGTTGCACCTGCATTTGTATGTTCAGGGCATATAGTATTTTACTTGAAGTATATTCAGCCTTGAGCTTGACAAGAATGGAATGGCTTTTCTCTCCCCGCCCCCCCCCAACCCTTTATTTACTGCACTAGAGTTTTGCTGTGTACAGTTTGCGTGGGCTGTACCATCCTAGAGTTGCACTATTCTAAAAACATTCCAACACAGTTTACACTTAGGGCATCATAAATATAGGTGAGTTTCCTATGAGAGATGCGTCAACAAAGGAAACTTTTTTTCCCCTCAGTTTAAGCTGTGTAAAAAGTTTGTGTTTTTTTCCTTTTATGTAAAAGTATTTTAACAGAGTAATGAATTCCTTAGCCACAGAAACTTGAAAAGCTCAAGCTATGGCAACACCTTATTACGACCTTTAAATTAACTGGCACTAGCATGAATAAGCGTATAATTCTATCAGGTCGATGATTTACGCTAGGGAGAGCACATAGTAGAGTGGAAAGAGCCAATCCCAGGCTAACCCAGGTTACCACGGTTAGCCAGTTGATATTGGACATAGTAATTCACCTGAGTTCAGTAAACATTCATGGAGTGTCCACTCTATGCCAGGCACTGTCAGGGTCCTGTGCTGCTCTAACTCTTACCAGAAGATTGGGATTGGGATAGATATTTTTAAATTCAGTGACCCATGAGTCTATACTTTTGGTACAGTTTGAAGAGACTGTCTTGGAGGAGGGTTGGGCATTTATTAACTGCCTTCTGTGGGTCGCATGACTTTGTACCGATTATTCATTAATGACTTTTCACATTAACTCTATAAGGTGAGTGTTATTTCCGTTTTACAAATGGAGTTAAATAATTTCTTATGCTTGCTAATTAATTGGCAGGTGCTGCATTTTTTTTTATATATAAAAGTTAACTTTAAAACCCATTTTGAAAAGCTCTTTGTTCAGCAGACTTTTAGATTCACTTGGGTAATTTTCTGTGTTTTCAAATCTTTTGTAACCGTGTAGATAATGACTTAAAAAAAAGACAGTGTTTTTAATAGACATTATTTCAGCAACAAAATCATGTAACAATGGAAACATTTCAAAATACAATTTTTTAAAACGTTCTCCCCATAGGACAAGTACCTTTTGAAAAGCAGTTACTTTCTTAATCATTATTAAAGTGATACCTTTATTTTGAAAAGATAAAGTATGTTTTGTTTTTTAGAATATACCTGCTAGGTAGCATGTACTACCAATAGCCATCTGTCATCACATGAATGGTTGGCATATTTAGCACTCTAATCTTTGTGTGGAAGAAAGTTGCTTTTCATATTTAAATTCAACTTAAATATTTGGCCATAAGAAAATACAGGAAATCAGAAAGTAACTGTCACTTTCTCTTTGCAAAGATTCGACCGCTTAAATAAAGGCCTGTTGTGATGTAGAAGTAAGCTTCAGGGTGCTGAAATGGGAAATCCAGCTGAGGGCACCGCTCTTCTAACTCCTCCCATTGTGGAACTACTCGTCTTCGCTTTACCAGTCTGATGTAGGGTCTGAGTGCCCATTTGTATATTAAATACTAGTACAACTTCTAAATCTAAAAATGAAAGTTTTTATACCAAATGTCTAGTTTTCTACTCACATCCCTATGGATCATCTGTTATTCTCTTTGGGATATACAAGGTGTGATCACAAAATGCGGTGAATATTTAAATGAAAAAGTTTATTACAATAAAAGACACATTGCCATTAATCCCCCTCAAAATACTCTCCCTCACTTCGAACACACTTATCCCATCGTTCTTGCCACTTTCTGAAGCAGTTCTGGAAGTCCTCTTTCGTGAGTGTCTTTACTTCAACCTCCATCATGACAACACAGTGTCACACATTGCTTCTGGTACGTCACCTTCTGTCAAATACAAATATTACGGTGTGGCCTCATCTACTTTATTCACCGGATCTGGCACCGTGGGACTTCTGGCTCTTCCCCAAAGTCAAAATCACCATGAAAGGAAAATGTTTTGAATTGATTCAGGACATCGAGGCAGCCATGACAGCGTGACTGAAGACACTCATGAAAGAGGACTTCCAGAACTGCTTCAGAAAGTGGCAAGAACAATAGGATAAGTGTGTATGATGCGAGGGGGAGTATTTTGAGGGGCATGTGTCTTTTACTGTAGTGTGTCTTTTACTGTAATAAAGTTTTTTTATTAAACATTCACCGTATTGTTTGGTCACACCTCGTACACTTTGGAGACTAGTAACTTAAAAGGGCTTGTAGTGGGAGGAAGCAGTAGAGGGAAGGGGTTTGGAATTACATATTTCACAACTGGAATGAGCTGTCTTAAAAGTTCATGAGTTCTTTTCCCTTTGAAAATGCTATATAGTATTGGAGTTAAGAGTTGGAGATAAAGATTTGGGACTTATCAGAGTATCAATAGTGACTGAAACTCTGGAATGGCGCAAAGCACATGGACAGTTGTAGATTAGGCTGAGAAACTAAAAAGGTTGAAGATGAAACTTAGATGAACATCAACATTTTAAGTGGTAAAGGGTTGGAAGAAAGAGTGTGTGAAGAGTGTTACAGAAGCTAAGGAAAGCTAGAATTTCAAAAAAAGAAGTGACCACAGGAAATAGATAGAGATGAGAATTCACGGAAGATAAGGATTGAACACTGTTCACTGCATTTGTCAGTTTATTGGCAGGTAAGAGCAGTTTCAGAGCAGCTGAGGGTTAGAAGGCAGATACTATTTTGTGGTTTGAGCAGATAGCTGCCTTGACTAAAGAAAGAGAAATGAGGTTGATGACTAGAGGGGACATGGAGTCAAGGTAGGGGATTTTTGTTTGCTTATTTTTTTAAAGATTTTTTTTGGGAATTAGGGAGGGGAATAGCATTGGAGAATCGGGGTAGGGGAACAGACAAGTTGCTGTCCTTTTGTTCTTCAGTCTAGTTATGGAGGATGTCACTTCACTGGCCCATGTTGGTATTATCACTGCTGTCTTCCCGGAGGCAGATCGGTTGCCTGCTCACAGCGGCTCTTGGCAGCTCATGCTGGCTGTTGGCAACTCACGGTAGCTTACGGCAGCCCACTGCAGCCTACGCCGTCGCCATCGCCTCACGGCAGCCCAGCTCCAGGTCGAGCTGTTGTTCACCATCTTAGTTGTAGAGGGCAGTGTCACAGGCCCTCATATGTAGGATCTGAACCAGGGCCCTCTGGTGTCCCAAGCCAGCTCTTAACCAATGCGCTACTCGGCTGGCCCAGGAATCTACATTTTTAAGAAGCATCATAGGAAATTCTGATGATGCACGTGGTCCTTGACTGCATTTTGTAAAACACCAGTAGTAAAGGGATTGAGCATTTTTTCATTTAGTTTTTTTTTTAATATATATTTTTTATCAAGGAATTGGGGAAGGGAAATGGTGGGAAAGGGAAACAGCCAAGTTGTTGTCCTTCAGTCTTAGTTGTGGAGGGCGCAGCTAGCTCAGCTCCAAGTCCAGTCGCCATCCAGCCGCCTGGTGGCAGCTCGTAGCCACTCAGCTCAAGGTGCCGTGTTCAATGTTAGTTGTGGGTGGGCATAGCCCAACATCCCATATAGGAGTTCAGTGGGCAACTTTGTTGTAGGAGCATGTGCTCTCACCAGCTGAGCCATCCTGCCACCTGTTGGCAGCTCAGTGGCAGCTCAGCTTGGGCGCAGCTCACGGGCCCATGTGGGAATTGAACTGGTGGCCCTGTTGCTCAGAGCCCACGCTCTTAAGCCAACTCTTAACCATCTGAGCCACTCGGCCGGCGCACGTGAATATTTTTTAGTGTAACATTTTAATTCCTTTAATGATTCCTTTACTTTTTTTTATTTTTTTAGTGGTTTTGTTAATGGCTGTTTTTGGGTTTATATTGACCCTAACTGATCAGTATTTCTTTCAGATAATCATTAGACTTTATTAACATTTTTCCCCTGGATTGTGTTGTAATTATAAGTGTACAGTTGGTCAAAATCGTGTAAATATACATTTGAATAATTAAACATAGAAACTTTTTGGAATTACATTTCTTAATGATATGGATGGGTTGTTTTCCTTCTTCCCTTATTAGGTCACGCATCCAAAGATGAATATCCTTACAACTAGAATTTGATAAGACTCAGCATAAATCTCACTCTAAATTTTAAAAATAGTTATAAGTTTGAGAAAGAATGATGTCGTAAATAAGTAAATGAGAATCGGAGGGATTTTGCTCTAGCAATATCACTTAGCTCTTTAAATTTCTTTGAGTGTCATGTCAACACTACGTACACAATAGAGAAAGACCTGAAAACTTACTGCTGGCCCTGCCTGGAGATTACTATACAGCAGGCAGTGTATAAGGGAGAATTCAGGAAGGGAAAAAGTGGGAGAAGGTAGATTGTACAGAGGAATATGGGAAAGGAGACCCACCATGAAGCCCCTGCTGTAAGTACTCCTCACAGGAAGGTCAGTTTTAGGAAAGATATATTCAGAGATTCAGGAGCTGGGTGTTTGTGCCTTAAAACCATCCATGCCCGTGTATTCTTTAGAAAGTCCATAGGATTACACAAACGCTAGCATGAAGAAAGCCTTTTAAAGTAATAACATCTGATAAAACATGAGCCAGTCTAAATCTCAATATTTAGTGTTAGGCTTGTAGACAAAGAATTATGACTCTACCCTTATGCAACATGGCATGCAGGAAGTACCTTACGTATAAACTGGCATTTAATCAATATTTATTTTAATTGAAAAAGTACATTGTCGAAAAATACATTTAAGTATTTTGCTAACTGTATTTACAGCCATTCTGTCTTCCTTCTGTTACAGTCTGGTTTACCTTACCCCTCCACTGAAATCGCTCTCAGTGGGATCACCAGTACCCTAAATATCACTAAATCCAGTGGACATTTAAAAATCTTTGGCTTCTTGTTAGCTTTTCGTTGCATTTGACCACTCTTCTCTTTCCTAGTGTCTTTCCATGGTTTTCTGGGACATGAAGCTTTCTTGATTTTCTTTTTACCTCTGGGTGTTTTTTTTTTCACAGTTTATGTTGCAGGTTCCTCTTTCTTAACGTGTTTCTTAACCCTCTGTCAGGCCCAACTGATCTCACAGATTCACTGCACACACATTTTCAAATATCTAACAGTTAAGTATCGTGACTCATCACTTCCCTATCTTCCTCCTCTACCGTAATCTATCGCCAGTCGTGTTTGTGACTTAGTACAGTAAAGACGTATTTCATAGTGGCATCTTTGTGTGCAGTGAATCTGTGAGATCATTTACACCTGACAGAGGGTTAAATATTGGTGTTTATCAGAGTTCTGTCCTAGGCCTCTTGTCATTTTAGTTCCCTAAGTCTGTTTCTCCTCATCCCTGTGGCTTCATTTACCCTCTATGTTTATAGTGTCCTTCTGTATCTCCAGCCCAGATGGCTCTCCTGAGCTCTAGACCTGAATTTCCAGCTGCCTCCTAGGCATCTCCACCTAGATGTGTGCTCAAATGTATTCTTTGGAACTGAACCCCCCATGTTCCCCCTAACCAGCCTCTCCAGGTTCGCCTGTCTCAGTAAACGGGTCCACTGTCTGAGCAGTTGCCCAAGCCAGCACCTGGGAGTCATTCTTCATTCCTTCTTTGCTTTACCCCTCGTGATGCCAGTTCATTCTGTTGCCTAATATATTACAAGAATCCATCTGCTTCTAACTGCTCTCAATGTCACTTTCCTTGTCAAACCAATTTCTCTGGCTGCTCTGACACATAACCTTTCCTCTAAAACATGCTCTCCCTGGTAGCAGGAGTGGCCCACTAAAACTTGTAATCCCATCATGGCTCCCTTGCTTAAAATCTTCAGTGGTTTCACATTGCTCTTGAGATAAGTTTCAGACTGTGACATGAATTACAAGGCTCTTTGGATCCCACTCTCCCTTATCTGTGTAGCCTTATCTCTCGCTCATCACCCTGGCATACTACACTAAAGCTAAAGCAGCTTTCCATCTTCACTTCAGATCCTCTTGTGTGCCAAATATGTGTGCTTACACTCTGACCTCTGTTTTTTGTGGGATTTTTTTACTCTTTCCACATGCCTTTGTCTTTGCCTGGGACACTTTGCCTAGTTAACTCCTCAGCCTTCTGGTATCAGCTTTAAATAGCACTTCCTCAGCTGCCTGCCTTGAATCTTCAGGTCAGGTTCTTCTACGCGCTCAAGTAGCACCGTGCATTTCCTCTGTCCTGCACCTCACCACACTTTACTTACGTGTCTCTCATGGTAAGCTGTCGTGTAAGCTCCGTGAGGACCAGGAATCATCTTTAACTGGATCTCTGCTTCCTTGATCCCTAGTGCCTGGCACATACATGAGCATGCTTAGCATCTTTGAATAAGGTAACAATTTTAAGTTCTTGTGATTTCAAATTGCACTTGGTTTTTCTCTTTAGTGTCTCAATGAGATCCTGGAGTCAGCAGATGCACCTTTAGAAGTCACTGAAGGATTCATCCAGTCCATTTCTCTGTCCGTTCCTTGGGGCTCCTTGCTACAGGATAATTGTGCACTGGAAGTGAGAGGGTTAGAAATGGTCTTCCGACCTAGACCTCGCCTAGGTAGGTGTGTTATGTGTTTCTGTTTGTTTCCATTTTTATTTTTCAGAGATTGGGAAAGTAACCTAATTGCATTAAATTCAGTATTTAACTTAACTACTTTGCATTGTATTTGTGAGATTTTCAGTAGTTAAAATAATAGGACTTGGGTCTATGCAGGGTGATTATACCCTTTAGCGTTAGTTATTTCTCTCCTTATTTACACTATTTGCCCACAGGAACTTTAGTATGCAGATGATTGGTTTATTACCAATTATCTTTTGTGTTTAAAGATTCAAAATATTGTGCCAGAAAGTAAGGAAGTGATCAAAGATTGATGAAGAAATGTTAAAAGGACACAGGATTGGGCTCCAAAGGGCCCCCATTGGCCAAATCTGGGAAAGCTTGAGTATCATAAAGAATAATGACAATAATAGAGTATAACACACTAAATTAAACGAAAACACCGTAAGTCCACATTGATACAAATAAGTTATATGAGGGGGACAGGGAGAAGAGAAAGCTCTTCATTACAGTGGAATACCTACGTATGCACATAAAAAAATGATAGAATGCACCATGTATCAGCCACTGTAGTAAAAATTGATACAGATCAAAGTCATCAATGAATGCTGATACCATATCATGAAAGGTTGTTGAGGGGCATTAATATTTAGACAGTATCAGAATATCTCCCACTGATTATGCATTATTTACAAAGGGAAGAGTGAGAGAATTTCATAAACCAGTAAAGTCACAATGGTAAATCATCTTAAATTGTGAATTTAAGTTTTTTTTTTCATTGACAAGTGATGTTTGTAAAGATATACTTCAAGAATTATAATCTTAAGTGCTGTCTGAAACACCAAAGTGTAAATTAAGCTTAGTAGAATTATAGTGCCTGTATTTTGAAAATTGGTAATCTGTACATGGAAATCCTCTTTAGTAATCTGGTATTTAATAAGAATATTTTATCTTTTAACCATGATGAGTAGATATAATAATACTTTCCTGTGGAAAGTGAAATATTTTCTCCTTACTTTAAAAATACTCTTATTAGAAGGGCTTTAAATTCCTTTTTGGAAGGCAGTAAGTCTACTAATCTCGGTCAGTTTGTTTTGAATATTATGAGGGAGTGTGGTAGAATTCTCGCATGAGGGAAGGTGTGGAAAGCATGTTTCAGGTTATGTGTTTCTTCCAAGGATGCGCTTTTGTTTTTCCCACACTTATGCTAACCCCTACACCCCAGGCAACTCCTGCCTCTACCAGGTTTCCCATTAATTCGCTCAGCTACAAGAATTCAGCTTTTAGCTGTCATAATGTTTTCTGTTGACACTTAATAGTTGCCTGCTAATTCTTCTTAACCTTATCTCATTTATTCTATATTGAGGCTTTCCGAGGGTAGAATTAATAATTATTTTTCTGTCCTCTATAGCAGGATCAGCTGAGGCCAGCAGGCCAAATCTGATCTGTCACCTGTTTTTGTAAATAAATTTGTATTGGAACACCACCATGCTCATTCATTTATTTATTCTCCTTTGCTGCTTTTGTACTAGAGTGAAAGATTTGAGTAGTCATGATAGAGACCATATGGCCCCAAAAGCCTAAGCTATTTCCATCTGATCCTTTACAGAAAGTTTGTCAACCCCTGCTGTACAGTATTTTGAACAGCACTGTGTGTATAAAATACCCATTAAATCCTTATTGAATGAATACATGAATTAATATTTGGCAGGTCTATATCATGTAATGAGAGCACATGTCTCTGGACTTTTTCTGTGATCTTTTTTTCTCTCCTTCTCAGTCCTTATAAGGTGATGCTTAAATCTCAAGGGTAATTTCTACAATAGAATATTTTTCCTTGGGTAACACTGGATGTAAAATATCTCATGGAAGAGTAAGAATTTATTTCAAATGTGTTATTTTAAGAAATGACTTTGTTGTAACTATGAGAAATTATTTAGGATTAATCTATATTTTCTGCAGCAACTGGTTCTGAGCCTATGTATTGGTCAAGTTTCATGACCAGCAGTATGCAGTTGGCAAAAGAATGCCTTAGCCAGAAACTAACAGACGAACAAGGAGAAGGATCTCAGCCTTTCGAAGGACTTGAAAAGTTTGCTGAAACCATTGAAACAGGTTTGGTATAACTGAGTATTTTAAAATTTTTAGATTTTATTTAGTACCTTTATGTAGTAAGCCTTGTATAAAGAAAAGCCATTGGAGTGATTTTTAAATGAACTGCTCTCACTTCAGAACTTTAGAATTGAGGTTATTTTAAACATTGTATTCAATTTAATTACATGTTCTTTTGTACCTTGGTTTCTCCTTTGTTTATTTTATGATGCTTGTATAATGAAGGGATTAGAAGTCAACGGTAGTGTTAGTCACTGCCCCAGTGTCTGTTGAGATGTAACAAGGGCAAAGTATTTATTACACAACTCGAGATTTGGGGATTTTTAAGGAAAAGAATTCAATTCAATTTCATTTTGTAAGTTTTTATTAAACGAATTTAGTATTCTTTCATTCGAAGTTTTCATTTAGTATACATATGGTCTCTTACGTTGATGGTTACCTGTTCACTCTAGTACTAAGAAGAGTAAAAGTCACTTTTATAGACACTGTCTTGAGAATTGAACATGTGCCAGAAAATTCCAAAACTGGAACTGCACTTGAAATTCGAATAGAAAGGTAAGACTTCCTATATCTGAAAACAAATGACCCTATTCTTTTCCTTTATGAATAATAAAATCTAACTCTTACATTAGATTTCAGGATGCTTTTGGAGATGAGAAGTGATGATATTAAATTGATATATTGCATAATTTCAGAGTAAAGTACTGCTCACCAAGTTATGGTCTAATCCCATTATTGAAAATTTAAAGTACCAGTGGAATATAATTTTACATAATACTGTGTTGAATTCAAAGCAAATGATTCTACTATAGTTAATATCAAATCAAAACAATGAAAATTTGATTGCTACTAAATTTAAGGCACTCTTGTTGGAGAGCTTCAGTTTTTTCACATAAGCAATATACTATTTAGGTCTGTCTCATTAACATAAGAGGCTTCTGTGCTTTGCTGTTTTCTGTCCAAGTGCTGTTTTAGCGAGAAAGGCTGAGACCATCATTTTCTTAGAGGATTCTTTAAGGGTATTTTAAGGTCAATATGTGCAATAGCGATTTACCCAATAAGATATAAACACATCACTTTTAGATTTCTGTGTATGCCCATTGGAGCACCTATAAGCAGCTCTCAGACAGGGGTTGACTTCCATACTCACACGAGTGTTGATTTGAGGTAGTAACTGTTCACCTATGTCATATGCCATACGATCAGCCAACAGAAACAAGTAGAATATATGTACACTGTGCAGCAACGATGCTTGTACTTGGGGGACCTTTGCCAAATTTTAAGCAGATATGTTGTGGTTTCTGTCTTTCACAAAACATAGCTATGAGTGAAACAGTTTTTGTTAACAGATATTTGAAATTAGGGTGCATTACCTTAAGTGGATTGTTAAAAAATATTGACAAAGTCATGCATTTAGAACTATTTTATTTTGTTTAAACTGAGGATTAGTCATAAGATTTGTAGAATAAGAACTCAAGAAATGTCAGTTACGACTGACCTGTGACTTGGAATCAAATGCTGTCTCACTGTTACCCAGAGGTGTTTGTGAGGGATTGTAGCAATTATTTTCCTGGAAGCTAATTTAGGGAGTTACTGTTCCCCCTCCCTGCACCCCCCCAACCCCAATTTAGGAACCTCATAAAGTAATCTTTGCTGGGGTTAAGGTCTCTTCATGAAAATATTTATATGTTAATACGGACCCACATTCCAGACATATTCAAAGGAGTGCTAACACTTGAAAACAATCCCTTTATCTTAAAAAGCTATGTGCCTTTCTTAGAACTGCAGGTCAGTTTTTGTAGTTTTATGTTTTTTGTTTTTTACTTTCAGAACTGTCTACTGTGATGAAACTGCTGATGAATCCTCAGGAATTAATGTACATCAGCCTACAGCATTTGCTCACAAGTTACTTCAGCTCTCTGGAGTGTCTCTCTTCTGGGATGAGTTTTCTGCATCAGCAAAATCTTCCCCAGTGTGTTCAACTGCACCAGTGGTAAGAAAAACAAAACAAAAACCCAAAACTCAATCATAGATTTTTAAAAGGTTTTAATGAGAGCTATTAAATTTTGCTAGGATATATAAGTGTTAATGAGTTTCCATCTGATCTGGATGTTAACACAAATATTCAGTAATGGGGATGTATATTTCAGAGATTTTAAAACATTTGTATTTATAATTAATGCCTTTCCTTTTTACTGTGTATTAATTTGGTAGAGAAACATTGGGTACTCTGTCTTGGGGGGAAAATGGTATATTAACATCTAATGTCCATATATAGTAAACACAGGAAATCAAGCAGTGTTCACATTTGTCTTACATAGTGAATGTATTGCTGAAAATTTATCTTACAAATTGTGTCTAAAAAAGCTTTGTAATTAAGGACCTCTTTGTTAATTCCTTCCAAGAGCAGAGAATTCTGTTATATATCAAAATCAGTCATTCTCTAATTTACCTTTTATGTTATTTTACAAATCAGATGATCTTACTTATACAATGTCTATCAAGGTTTCTTATTGCTGTAATTTGAACAGATACTGCGCCTTTTTTTCATAAAGTCCTTTTCCATTATTTGATTTTATTACCAAGGTACTATGCTGACCTACTGCTGTGCTTTCACACTGTAAGATACTGGTTTATCTGTTGTAATGTAATACAGTTCTGCATGTCAAATATTTTAGCCTTCTTAAGCTGAAATCTGTATTTTGCATTTGGATTTATTTTCAGTAAAGCACTTTATTTGTGTTGCATTATTGTTGTAGGAAACTGAGCCAAAGCTGTCACCTAGCTGGAATCCCAGAATCGTCTGTGAGCCACACCCACAGCTAGCTAGGACTTTACCAGAGGCGGCGCCCTCTGACCCAGTGCAGATTGGAGGGCTGATGGGGAGGTTGGAGCTGAGTCTCACGCTGAAACAGAATGAAGTGCTTCCTGGAGCTAAGGTCAGTGCTTGTTTTATTTCCTGTAGTGGAAACCAAAACGATAAGGATTCTTTAATCCACATGGTGACCCACTGATGGCTCCTGTAGACTGTCCTGTAGCTGCGGTGCCCACTGTCCTGGAGCTGGCACTTTGCTCTGAGCTGGTGCCTGTGCGCTTAGGTCACAAAATGCTTTTGGGGTTAGAGTTGCCTCCGACACTCACTTCTCCACTTCAGCGCTCAAACCATTCATCAGTTCCGATTACTAGGAATTTACTGTTAAAGAACCTCTTTCTAGCATCATAAAATAAAAAAATTTAAAGGAGGAGACATTTAGAAAGCAAGAAGTTGACTGAAGGTGTTTATATGTAAAATATATCCACCTTATGTGTATTGTGAACAGAATGACCATTTTTATAGTTGTATGATATTGATGAAAGGAGATTTTTTTCCATGTTGTCTCAGCTTTCCAAGAACACTGTAAGGACAACTGTACTTATTTCTTAGGAAAGACTATTGAACAGTCTGTTGGAGAATCAGGAAATGTACATTAATCAGTCAGTAACAAATGTATTTGTCAAGTGCTATTTTCAGACTTTGAAAGTGAATCTTCCCTGTAAACTCTGTCAAATGTAGTTGAAATTGTGAAGGATCGAGACTTTCTGCTTGGTGTGCTCACTGGTGTGCCCAGCTTTAGGTGTTCGAGTGACTGCTGTATGCCAGGCCCGGGCCATCTCTTGGCGTAGATGCAGAGATGAGTGGAATTCAATCTTTGCCTTTTAATAAAAGATATAATACGAGGGATGGAAATTGCCATGGGAACATGGGAGAGGGAGCCCTTGAGTACATGTGAATGTACATAGAAAGGTTTGCAGAGAACTGAAGGGTCCCCAGAAGTCCGGCCTTGGATTGAACACCTGACTGGAAACAGAGGAGAAGGAATGACAGCATTCCTACTATTGATGTCCCCTCTTCCCTTTTATTGCCCTGTCCTTCCTCAGATGGTGCAAAATCCTGCCACCAGGTCTTAAGCCTCTTTGTAAAATAACAGGATGGGATTGTTAGTGGAGCAGACAGCCATAGGTATGTGTAAACACTACAGGGAATCCCCTGCCTGGTGACATCCTTGGGAAACAAGCACTCCTATGCCTCTGGGGAATGCATTTGTTTTCCTCCAAGAGGGAAGAGCCATAGCAATAACCTTTATGGTTCGCTTTGATTAATTGCAGATAGTTCTCAACATTTGTGTATTTGATCTTTGTGCATACCGAAACTTTTACATGTTATGTATTGATTTGCATAAATGCCTTTTAGATGTTACTTTTGGACATCTGTGTATTAGGGGACAAAAGAACGTTGGAAACTATTTCATGTTGTCATTGTCCACCAGCTAGTGTTTAATATTTGGAGATACTCTTAATACTATCCTTGCCTATATGTTAATTTTTATGTAATAACTTGAGTATTTGAGTATATTTTGTTCTTATTTAATAAAAAGGAATACTAAATGGAAAAATAAAAGTTCTAAATATTAGCATTGAGAACATAGATCGCATAAACTTAACACAGTATAGCCAAAGATGACGTTAATTAAGTGCTCAAAATGTCAGAGCTTTAGTTTCTTTATGATGTTCATTAGACTTAAGTCTTTCAACTGTGGGTTCAAAATGTCATGAAGGGTTTCATGTTCTTTTTATTGGGTCTTTGGGAAAGTCATGACGCATTTTTGCATTGAAAAACATAGAAAAATACGTCATGAGTTTCCCAACGACCCAATAGTTGTCAGAGATTAGTACCCACCTCAAATAGTGTGTAATTTTGGTATTTTACATATTCAAATTTAGCATGTTTTCAGGAATGCATTATATATGAAAATAGGGGACTGCCTGTATTGAATTTACAGACATTTTGTTTCAATTACCATGTTACATTGAGTTTTAAATTTATTTTGTTACATTGTATTTTTTATTACATACTTTGTATGCCAAAGTTAGAATGTACTAATAATGAAATATTTCTCTGAAAATTAGAAATTAAACTCTTGATCATTCTAATAAGTGTCAGATATTATATTTTCAATGCTAAGAAATTAAAAAATAATTTTTAAATTTGGCATATAATCAGAAAGAGATTTTTCTTTCCACTGTCCCCAGCCTTAACTCCTTGCTTGTTCATGCCCTGGGATGTCAGCAGTCAGTAAGGAGCCATTAAACCAAGTCCTCTGGTGACGTAAGAAACACCCAAACCTATAAAGAAGTTTTACAAGCATTTATTTGAGCCAAAACAGACAGCAGTTGCTGGAAAGCAAGATGTCAGATGCTTCAGAGAATGAGTTTTTTATGCATTTGAAATTAAGGAGGGAATGTAAGGAAGATTACTTGGAGATGGGAGGAAGCAAGGCAGGGATTGAATTACAGGATAGTTAAGATTTTGTGCTCTCTTGAGGGTGGGTACCTTATTTCAAAGTTGTGTTAACCTAGATATATGCATGAGAACGTGGACAGCCTTGCTGAAGGCAAAGATAAACCTTTTACTAACGGAGTTATATGCCTGGGGCGTCACTCTCCACCATGACCTGCCCAGTTAGGAATATGTGGTCACATCACCCTGTGAGGTTACTTTCTGTGGAGCCCCTTTTTTCGTCCACACCTCTATGGACAGATGGAGAGCCACACCGTGAAAGGAATGAGGACTTTCCACCTGGGTCAGCCCAGGTTAAAGTCCTGGCTCTGGATCTGTTAGACAACCTTGTACAAATCACTTAGTCTTTGTCAGCCTGTTTCCTCATCTGTAAAGCAGGAACAGTACAAAGAATGAGAGGAAATATAATAAAAGCCCCTAGCATAGTTCCCCAATACTCAAAAAAGGTGGTGATGATGATGATTGGAGAATGTATCACATTCTTTGTTAGATCATGGAAATTTCCCAAAATCACTATGTAATTTATTTTGCTGTTTGTTTTTAGAATCAGAAGAAATTTATTTTCCTTCTGGGGAACATGACATTTTCCCAAATAAAATGTATTTTATTAATTGAATTATTTTAGATTTGTAATAGGAGTCAGTGTTAGCATTACAACTAAGAGGAGTTGCATGAAACATAAGGCGGGCATATTCAACTTTTTAGAATGTGATGTAGAGACTAGAGTAATTGTTCTGTCAGACTTTGCTCCACAGGAAGCAGGATGAGAGTCTCTTTTTAGAAGGAAAAAATGGACAGAGAGCTGGAGAAGAGGAGGGAAGTCCACATGAGCACCCGCCTCGGTTGGCATTTCTGCTGTGGCTGACACGCCATGCCCAGCCGAGAGGGACTGTGTGCTACACAGTGGGCGTTGGGGAGGCACACTTGGTAGAGAAGGGCCTTGTGTGCTCTGCGAGGGAGTGCTCTCCATGGGCAGGCTTATGGAGCCAACTTTTATTTGCTCATGGTTTGAATCAAGCTGTAAGGGTTGTGATGCCAGTCTTTTGAAATCATGGTGGGAATGAATACTGCTGTCTTAATCTTCTTTCTCGAACACTGTCTTAAGTCCACCTAAAATACCTTAAATATACAGAAAGCTTAAACAGACAAAAAGTATGACATTGGACTTGCCAACATGGAATTTCTAAGCAGGATTTTCTGTATTAGAACAACAATTTGGCAGCCTTTAAGTCTTTTCATTTAGATTGTGTGAATTAGTAGAGAGAATCTTAGGTGAAGGAATCCAAGGCTAAATAATCAGCATTCATCTCAGTGTATTAAAATATACCGGGATTTGTGGTGATGAGATTATGAACTGTTCATCCTGAATTTTTTTTGTTTTGTTTTGTTTTGAAGTTGGATATTGATGGACAGATAGACTCTATTCATCTATTCCTGTCTCCAAGGCAGGTACACTTGCTTTTGGATATGTTAGCAGCTATTGCTGGACCAGGCAAGTATATCTCTGTTGTTATTATTTTTAATTCTTTAACATTGCTAGTTAAAATACATAACATACACATAGGAAACTATTATAGAGGAATGTGTGAAATTAAAGATGTATTATAAATAAGAATTGTAAATATTGGGTTGTCGGAAAAGTCATGATGCATTTTTGCAAAGAAAAACAGAAAAAATGCGTCATGCCTTTTCTGACAACCCAATAATTAAATTTGATTGGATCTTTCAGAATTTTTTATTTTTATTTTTTTATTTATTATTTTAAAAAAATTTTATTTATTTTTTTTTTTAAAGATTTTTATTGGGGAATTGGGGGAAGGGGAACAGACAAGTTGCTGTCCTTTTGTTCTTCAGTCTAGTTGTGGAGGACGTTGCTTCACTGGCCCAAGTTGGCACCATCATTGCGCTCTTCCCAGGCGAGGCAAATCAGTTGCCGGCTTCTGAGAGCCGCTCACACTGGCTGCTGGCTATACACGGTAGCCCATGGCAAGCCACTGCAGCAGGGGCTGCAGCCTACGCCATCGCCGGCGACCCACGGCAGCCCAGCTCCAGGTTGAGCTGTTGTTCAGCATCTTAGCTGTAGAGGGCAGTGTCACTAGCCCTCATATGTGGGCTCCGAACCAGGGCCCTCTGGCGTCCCAAGCCAGCTCTTAACCAACGCGCCACTCAGCCAGCCCCAGAATGTTTTAACGTGGCACAAATTAGCATGCAGATTATTTGTGTTGCATTCTTAATTCTTTCAAAATTGTCTGACTTATTTCCTTGGTTGGGGATAGTTCTTCCTACAACTGAGAAAGTAAAATTCTTGAACACAGTAAGTAGCACACATTATGTTTTTAACGACTTATCTGTCATAAGATTTTGTGATTCCTA
Source organism: Hipposideros armiger (assembly GCF_001890085.2). Taxonomy (NCBI): domain Eukaryota; kingdom Metazoa; phylum Chordata; class Mammalia; order Chiroptera; family Hipposideridae; genus Hipposideros; species Hipposideros armiger. Next base: position 2,763,937 of record NW_017731419.1, on the reverse strand, counting down.
GCTAGATGCTTAAAGCTATTGCTTAGATATCTGATTTGTATTAAATAGTGGTGGTTTGGCACCGACTGAGGAATTAAGTTGCTGTGGTATTATTAAGGCCACTGTGAAATGGAGTTAGTAATGAAAGAAGAAACAAATCCATACTCTGAGAAGTTTTAAATTTTTAAGTTGATCTAACTACAGCGTTACAATGATGCATTGGTACACGTGTGCTACAGTATTCTTTTTTGATTGTGTAATTTGTTTTATAAATCATGATTTGTCTTGTGTACAAAAATGTTGCCGTTGGTATTGGATAAGTGGGCTTTGGAAGAGAAATGATTAATTACAAATTTAATTACTGTTTTGCTTTCCTTTTGTATACTTATAGAAAATTCTAGCAAAATAGGGTTAGCTAATAAAGATAGAAAAAATCGACCCATGCAGCAGGAAGAAGAATATCGAATTCAGATGGAATTAAACCGGTATTATTTGAGAAAAGATTCCCTCTGTGTGGGTGTATCTTCAGAGCAAAGCTTTTATGAGACAGAAACGGCTCGTACACCTTCTAGCCGTGGTAAGCAACTCAAAAAGCAGACACCAGAATCATACATTATCATAGTGCTCAGTACTTGATTTTGGCCACTGTGAGATGGAATTAGCAATGAAAGAGCAAAACAGCCAGACTGTAAGGTTTAAATTTCTAAGTTAATCTAACCATAGCATCACGGTGATGCATTGGCACACGTGCACTACAGTAACCTTTTTTGATTGTATAATTTGTTTTATAAATCATTTATTTTAAGGAAAGTCAATTTACAAAAATGTAGATTTACACTAGAAATAGAGGGTAATTCTTCATTTTGTCGAATCCTTATGTGCTCACAATGATTTATAAGAGATTCCTTTACCTAGGAACCTTTATCTATCAATTATATGTAAATATCTTTACCCATTTACTTTGCATTCACAGGTGTTTCAGAATGTATGAGTACTAATACACTAAATAATAAGAATCAATTTAAGTATGGAATGTTAAACTAAATAGAAAACTAAAGTCAAGAAATTTTGACCATAGCAAACTCCATTTGCATGAAGGTAAAACAACCTCTAGAAAGAAGGAAACGAAATGTAAATAAAATTCTAAATAATATATTCAGCTCTTTTTTAAAAAGAAATAGCTGTATCCATATGAAACCAGCAGTTGCAAGATATTTATACTATTTTAAAACCTAGATTTTAACTTCTAAATTGTAACATGACACTTAAAAAAATATACCAATACTACATATCATATCTTTTTTTAAAAAGTTCACCAGTAGGCTATTATAACCTTTTGTTAACCTATATCCAGTTGAGTTTTTACTGTGTCATTTATATCTTAGATCCAAATAAATTACCCCTTTGGATGTAACATAAAATTTAGGGTATCACTGTTATGTCTGAGATAATCTGAAGGAAGAATATTGTATTGCATATTAATTTAAATATATGAATTTGTGGAATTATAATACAATTGACAAAGTTTAATTCTCCCTAGAAGAAGAAGTTTTCTTCTCCATGGCTGATATGGACATGTCCCACAGTCTCTCTTCTCTTCCACCCCTCGGGGACCCCCCACACATGGACCTTGAGTTATCGTTAACTAGCACATATACAAATACCCCTGCAGGATCTCCATTAAGTGCTACTGTGGTAAAGTATTATTCAAGTTTTGTTCTGTGCTTGGAAAGCTCCTTCTAAAATTCTGTACTTTATTCATGTGCTTTAAAAAAATTATTTTACAGCTTCAGCCAACATGGGGAGATTTCCTTGATCATCATAAAGAACAGCCAGTAAGAGGGTCAGCATTGCCACCTAATAGCCTAGTTCACCCAGCATCTTTACAGAAGACTGGTAAGTGGAAATAAGACATTTGTTGATGGTTCCCACTGGAATTTTTAAGAATTAAAAATGGCATTCCACTATTTCTTTTCTTTTCCTTCATCTGTATCTATACCTATATATATCTATATCTATGTATGTATATCTATGCTATTTAACAAAGTTTAGAAAGAAATGAAATATGGTTAAACAATTTACTGTGAAGCATTTTAGTATAGTTGCCCATTCACTGTATTCTTTGGGTATTTAAGTACTTAAATATTTTTAGTAAAAAGTACACTATAAGTTTCACGTTATTATTGTAGTTTAGGAATCTCAATCAACCATTTGATTTTTGTTTCACTTTTTACACTTTCCTTGAAAGAGAACCTTAGGTTTCTTCTCTGCAAAATTTAATTGAAATAGACAGAAGGCTTGCAGGAAAATTTGGTGAGCAGTTTGTTGTTAATCTCTGACTTTTCCAACACAGTTTTATTAATGCACAGCTTTTTTCACACATTTCCTATTGTAGCATACTCTTTTGTACTTCACGTACCAAGGACCCTAGGTATGAAATGCAGAAATTTTACTTTACTTGTTTGACACCTTCAAACTGTTGTGTGATCACCCTTTTTTGAAAACTAATACATGAGTAAATGTTTTATAATTTTAATATAATGGATTGTTTTTAAGTATTAAATTTTCTGTATCTAATTTTATCACACGTGTTTCAGCTCTCCCATCTAGATCTGCCTCAGTGGATGAGTCCAGGCCTGAACTTATTTTTAGACTTGCTGTGGGAACCTTCTCCGTCTCTGTGCTTCACATTGATCCGTTATCTCCACCTGAAACGTCGTTGAACCTAAATCCATTGACACCTCTGGCGACAGCTTTCTTTTCTTGTATAGAAAAGATTGATCCATCAACATTTTCAACAGATGATTTTAAGTCTTTCCGTACAGTATTTGCAGAAGCTTGCTCACATGATCACCTTAGGTAAACCTTTTTTATTTATTAATGATCCTTGAAAAAGATTCAAATGTGGACTTTGCATCCATCTATCTACCTATCTTCATTTGTTTATCTAATTCACATTTTATTTGTAAATGAGTGGAATGAGTGAGGTTTTCTTCCAGTGCTACAAAGATGTTTATCATAGAATTTTTCATTCAGGTTATTTGGAGTGTGAAACATTTAGATGTCAGATCTAGATAACCTGGAATTTGGAAATCATTTTTTCTTTAGCTCCTTGTCCTGCTCCTATCAGGTTTCTTGGACCACATTTTGCCATCACCCCTTCCGTCCCTCCCCCCGACACCATTACAATAAAAAATAGTTCTTATTGTTACTGACTTAGCAGAGATGGCAGTGGTGCCGAAAGTAGAATGAACTTATGAGAAGGAACTTGAAAATGACCTGTATGCCACTGGCCATGGGGAGGTGATACCAAGGCTGATCTGAGCTTGAATGCTATATTTTCACTTGCTACTTAAAAAATCAAAGCTGTCCAAATAGCCAATGATCTCTTCATGGGTTGAGTCCTAATAGATGAGATAATTAAATATAATAGGGCTAATGGGCAGTTGCTATTTATTTTAACATGAAAGTGACCTATAAATTCTCGAGTCACACGTTATTTTGTACAATGATTTAGACACATTAATATTTTTAGAAAATATTTTGGGCTTTTAATTTAACTTTAACTGTTTTGAAGCATTAAAATTAATATGCAAAGTAGTTTTTATACCTAGCAAAAGAAATTCTGCAGGTTAGGACCACAGTATTTATAATCGAACTGCAAAAGTTTTTTTTTCGTCCCAGTTTTGACAAGGTTCCAAGTATCTGTCAGTAGGGAGTATAACAAAAGCAATAGAAACTGGAGGTAGGCCTTCATTTGAATTCCACTGACTGAAGTTTGAAAAATATTGTATGATGCTTTTAAATAATTTTAAGAAACTATTACATATTGGGTTGTCGGAAAAGTCATGACGCATTTTTGCAATGAAAAACAGAAAAAATACGTCATGACATTTCCAACAACCCAATATATTTTATAGGTTTGAAAGATTTTATCCATTGCAATGGAAGAAGGAATGGCAGTAGATATTAGGAAATAAATAGAACAGTCCTGGGTAATTTCCTGTCAATAGAACCAGTTTATTTATCTTATGTCAGGGAATGGGAAATTTGAAGAAATCTTTCTGGTTAATATCCTTCAGTATATTAATTACTGACAAGTTGAATTTGTCAGACTAGGAAGGTAATTGTTACACTTTAAAAACACTTGTGTACTATTCTTTGACACACTGTTTAATCTAGAAGTAAATGAGTACTCTTTTTTTTTTTAAAGATTTTATTGGGGAATTGAGGGATGGGAACAGTGCTGGGGAATTGGGGGAAGGGGAACAGACAAGTTGCTGTTTTGTTC
>NW_017731419.1:2749701-2759067 GCF_001890085.2 Hipposideros armiger | reverse complement strand
CCCAGCTCCAGGTTGAGCTGTTGTTCAGCATCTTAGCTGTGGAGGGCAGTGTCACTGGCCCTCATATGTGGGATCCAAACCGGGGCCTCTGGCATTCAAGCCAGTTCTTAACCATCACGCCACTCGGCCGGCCCCCAATGAGTACTCTTAATTGCTGCATTTCTCATAATAGATTTATCGGCACTGGCATCAAAGTATCCTATGAACAAAGACAGAGATCATCGTCCAGATATTTCAGTACTGATATGTCCATTGGGCAAATGGAGCTATTGGAATGCCTGTTTCCGACTGATTTTCATTCTGTTTCCCCTCACTATACAGAGGTAAATGCTAGATACTTTTCCTTTAAGATTATTCTTTAAATCTCTCTTGCATTTTCAGAAATGTATGAACAAAAATTATTTTCTTAAAAAAAGGTATAGGAAGTCATATAGGAAGAGGCGTGTGCGCATGTGTGTGTTCCTGAGTGAGCGCATGTGTGTGCGTGCGTGTGTGTGCTTGTGTGTGTGCACGTGTGCATTTGTGTTTTGTTGAAACAAATTTTTAAGTATGGCATTGGGATTATTTCTGAGCTTAAGTATTCTTAATAGATTAAATAGCATATATTATTAAAGCAAGGTTTTCTGACTTCAAAAAGTTCTTCCCACTATTATATTAGCACCTTTGTTAATTCATGTGATTAATTAAAGCTTGGTATTTTACATTTAATTTATCTTCATCTTTGTTTTTAAGCTTTTAATGTTCCATTCCAAAGAACGAACTGATTCCCACTCCCCTGTGTGTCTTCAGCTTCATTATAAGCATTCTGAGAATAAAGGCCCCCAGGTAATAGATCTTTTTCTGTGAATACCACCTGTAAATTTTGGTTTTATATATAGTATTCTGTCATGATTAGAAGGTTTTAACTTAGTTTTGTTAAATTGTTAGTGATCACATTAACTTCTCCCCCCTCTTTTTTTTAAAGGGTAGTCAAGCAAGACTTAGTTCTGTTCCTCAGAAGGCAGAATTACAAATTAAATTAAATCCAGTATTTTGTGAGCTGGATATCAGTATTGTGGACAGGTTAAATTCCTTGCTTCAACCACAAAAACTTACTACTGTGGAGATGATGGCATCTCACATGTATACTTCATATAATAAGCATATTAGTCTGGTAAGTATTTGAAAGTTGCAAATACTAATGATAATTATTGCTATCTAATAGGCTTATTGGGATTATTGGAATTATTTCCGAGTTTAAGTTTTCTTAATAGATTAAATAGCATATATTATTAAAACAGTATTATTTGTAATAATGAAAAAATGGAGACATCTTTTATGTCTGGATACTAGACTAGCTAAATAAGTTTTGCCAATATTCTGAGTGAAATAGGGGAGAGAAAGAATAGAGTTGTTAAAAATCCAAGTCTACCATAAAAGGGATCTTTCTAATCTAGCAAGTTAGAGACTGAGTCATGACAGTGTACTCTGGACTAAAGTATTATAAATTTCAGTACATTTTAGAGAAAGAACAGAAATAGTCTTTTTTGTGAAGTGCATGTTCTTCGACCCTTTTATTATAACATGGCTGAGTAAATGATGCACATGTTTTGGATTCTGAGAGCCATTTGGTGGGCTCATACCCTTGAGTTGGGTGGGAGCTTACAGTGAGTAGCCATTTAGTGACTATTTATTTAGAACCTGTGATGTGCCGGACTCTGGGCTTAGTCCTGGAAATATAAAGACAAGTCATGGACGGGCCTTTGCATTTGGCATAATTCATCTAATTTCACACTGAGTGTTTAAAGTAGCATATTTGTAGATAAATCCTTCAAATTGAATATTGGGTACTATAGTGATTTTTAACTGCATTGAATTTGTTGATAAGCTAATTTACATGTTATTCTTTTTTAGTCTATAGTAAGATACATATGCATCAGTTGTGCCTGTGTCTTCACTTTGATTCAGCTTTTATTTTCAGATTTTTAGTTTTTTGTATGAGGGTTTACCTTTTGCCAATCGTTTTGGCTTCTGTCAATAGCAGTTGAGTTATAAAATTTCATTACACTATACTAATATGGTACTAGTTATTTTGAATTATATTTTAATGTATTATACTGAATGAGGAAATAATGATTATATCGTAGGTGTTAAATACAAATGTTGCTTATGTTTATTTACTTAATTTAACATTTTGGCTTATTTTTTGATGTTTTGTGTTTTAGCACAAGGCTTTCACTGAAGTATTTCTAGATGATTCACATAATCCTTCAAATTGTCGGATATCAGTACAAGTTGCAACACCAGCATTAAACCTTTCTGTTCGCTTCCCAATACCCGATCTTCGATCAGATCAAGAAAGAGGACCATGGTTTAAGAAGTCACTTCAGAAGGAGATCCTTCATTTAGCATTCACAGATCTAGAGTTTAAGACCGAGTTCATAGGCGGATCAACCCCTGAACAAATTAAATTGGAACTTACCTTCAGAGAACTAGTTGGTAAGATCGAATGTGCCTGTAAAGGAGCCAGGCTAGAAACAAACGCCTGTTACTGAAACTTACAGCATGAAAAAAGCATATGACAGCCGCAAAATATAGTAGAATTAAAGAACATTATGAAACAAAGCAAGAGTAACAGCTGTTTTCCAGTATTGTATACGAATATGTGATATAAGTCAGTTTTTGAAAAGAAATTACTACACATGACAATTATTCACTTTGTTAAAATATTCATTTCTCCAGGGGAATCTAGTGCCGTCTACATTCTTACCACCTGCTCGTGTAGGGTGCTAGCAGCCAGAATTAATTGAGCGCCACTCTGGCTTAGCTACTGTGTGCTAAGCACTTCACACACGGTATCTTGTTTCCTTTAATCATCATAGTATGTAGCCATGTTATTTCCAATCATTTTTGTCATTTGTAAGTGAGGAATCTGCAGACTTAAGAAGAGGGACCTTCCAAGGTCATGGAATAGTAAGTGGCAGAATCAAGATTCAAACCCAAGTCTGACACTAGAGCTTGAGCTTTGTACCATCATACTAATCTCTAGTGACTTTTCTTTGTAAAACCTGTTTTAAGTTTTTCTGTATTACTTTGCTTCCGTCAGCTAATGAAGAGTATATACTAGTATTTGAAATTGACTGTTGCCAATTATGACTTCATGAAAGGGCTTTTAGGGGTTATCTGATCTTCCCTTATCTCCAGTGGTAATAGTAAACTCATTATTCTGGATGAAAGTCATTCTTTGTAAAGTCGAATGAAAAAACATGTATAGGGTTATTGTGAATAGAGGTAGTTCTTACAGTGTTTGATACCAAATAGACATTTAAGACATGTAGGTATTATCTCTATGTTCCTAGATTAACTACATAAACTTGTAAGGAGAATAATCATTAAGTGGCACTCAGGAAGTGGTAGCTGCTATATTTACTGTGTCATGATCATGCACTTTGCATATTAAACATTGGCACTTAAAATTTTGACTTAGAACAAAAAACAGCATCTTTAATTTATCTGCTCATCATGTCTCCCCACATGTACACATGAAACAGGAAGAAATGAATAAACACTGCAGAACTTAATGTTGCATTATGTTCCTGATTTAGAGGATCTTTGCTCCCCTAAGCAGGAAAAGTATCTTTTAGTTCTTGAGAAGAATTGCATTTCAGCTCATCAGTCTTGTTTTATTAGGGTCATTCCAGGAAGATAAAGGAGAGCCTTCTATTAAGTTTTTCCACGTGTCTGGTGGAGTCGATGGAGACACGACATCATCAGATGACTTTGACTGGCCGCGGTGAGTAAGCAAATGGATACGATACATAGATCTAGTGAGATTTTCCTTTCAAAAAATGAATTGCTATAGTCCTTTTAAATGACATTTTGGCTATTTAAGCTAAAAAATATCCAGCCTTGATGAGAGAACCTAGAGGAAGATGGACAAATTCAGTATAAATATGTATACTGAGCACCACTCTATGAAAGGTGTCTGTGAGATACTGTGAGAGATGGAGGTGTAAGACGTGTTCTCTGGTCTCAAGTTACCTCATCCAAGTAGAGCAACAAAAGAATCATGAACCATTTTAAAAACAGTTCAAGGCGACCGTAGAAGGGATATCATAGGGCACCATTCAGTTAGTTGTCAAATGAATTTTATAGTCAGTGATGCTCTGGGACAGTGTTGGTCAAACCTGGGGAGCTTTGACAAAGTACTGGTTCTTGGGCCCCACCCTCAGATTGTCTGACAGGGCCTGGGTATCGGTATAGTTTAAAAATCACACCAGGTGATTCCAGTATGCAGTTGGACTTAGAGAACAGTGCTTCAGGATTTCTTAGGCCGGTGTGATCATTCCTGCAATTAAATTAGCCTGGTAGTGGGCACAGATTATATTTGAAAGAACTTTGTTTGCTTGAAATAACGATCCATTATTATATTGAAAACTTAGTATTTGAAGCCTCTCTAAAAGTGATCTTTTTGTGTGCCATTTCCCACCTGCCTTCTCTTACACCCCGCCCCCTATATATCAGACCTGTCAAACTCTTAGGACAGACATTATTAGCACAGGCCTGAAAAGAAGCAGGAGGTTAGAGCGTGTGTTTCATCATAAGAAATGGATCCATTTCAATTAGGTAATGTGGAAGCACAATTTACATTAGGATAGCTATAAATTAGGAAACAGTTGTGAGCATTTATAAGTGGAACCAACTGGCACCACCTACTTAGTAGAAAAGAAAAAAAAGCCGTTCTAGATGGAACACAGCTGTCTTTTGGAGAGCGCCATGCCTCATCACGACAGTGGACTGATGGGTGAGGAGAAGGGGACAAAGACTCGTGCTGGTGATGTGCAGGCAGAGGATTGACATAAGCCTTTTAGTGACAGTCCTGAAGGAAAAGATGACTTTGTTTGCAGTTCTGAAAACATCCCCTAATCAACCTCTCCTTTTCCGTTTGAACAGTTTTTATAACACAAGCTTGCTTTTTTTTTTTTTTCCAAAAAAGATTTTATTGGGGAATTGGGGGAGGGGAACAGCCAAGTTATTGTCCTTCAATCTTAGTTGTGGAGGGCACAGCAAGCTCAGCTCCCAAGTCCAGTCATGCCACTCAGCTTAGGGTGCTGTGTTCAATGCGTTGCAGGTGGGTGTAGCCACCATCCCATGTGGGAGTTGAACCAGCAGCCTTGTTGTTAAGAGCACACACTCTATCCACTGAGCCATCTGGGCAGCAGCTCAGCTCAAGGTGCCAAGTTCAGTCTTTAGTTGTGGACGGGCATAGCCCACCATCTCAAACAGGCAGGCAACCTTGTTGTTAGGAGCATGTGCTCTCACCAGCTGAGCCATCCTGCCACCTGTTGGCAGCTCAGCCACAGCTCAGCTCGGGCGCAGCTCACTGGCCCATGTGGGAATCGAACCGGCAACCCTGTTGCTCAGAGCTTGTGCTCTTAACCAACTGAGCCACTTGGCCAGCCCAACACAAGCTTTCTTAGGTGTTCTATGATAGCAGAACAGGCTGCATATGGAAGGACTGGGTTATTGAGAATAATTCCTACCTAATTCTTAGGTAACATTTGCTGACTGTTCATGAAATTGGAAAAGAACCTTTTTATCCTCAAAAGATGAGATTTTCAGTTAGCCAAGAATAAAGTGTCAATGCCCTACTTTTATTTACTTGTTTCGTCAATTCCATACTTTTCAGTTTACAACATGCTCAGAAGTGGGTTACACTAGACATAATTAGATTAGAGAAGCCAAATCCACTGTTAATGATTCAGTCAGTGGTCTTGGTGTTAATTTGCATAAAAGCTAGTTTTGCAGTTTACACGTAGATCTTGATTTCGAAAATTGTCTTTGCTCTCAGAATCGTACTGAAAATAAATCCACCAGCCATGCATTCCATTTTGGAGAGAATAGCAGCTGAGGAAGAAGAAGAGAGTGACAGCCACTATCAGGAGGAAGAGGAAGGAGGTGCCCACTCTCTGAAAGATGTGTGTGACCTGAGGAGACCAGCCCCCTCCCCCTTTTCTTCTCGTAGAGTGATGTTTGAGAATGAACAGGTAAAATGAAAGTGTGAACACACAACGGAGGAATTATCCTGTATCATAGAGCCATGGTTGTAATTCTTTACCTTTAGAAAAACTGTATACATTTATACTAGGTTTTTAACTCCAATGTTGACTAACACCTATTTTTTTTCTTCATTAAAAGTTAAAAGTTACATGCTTATTTATTTGCAGGCATACCAAGTCCTGTGCATAGAGTAAGAAGTTGCTGCTACTATTTTAAACATAAAATGGTTATTTGATGCTTTTTTTTTTTTTCACTAAACTGTTTTAGATGGTGATGCCAGGAGATCCTGTAGAAATGACAGAGTTTCAGGATAAAGCAATCAGCAATTCTCACTATGTGCTGGAACTTACGTTACCCAATATTCATGTAACACTACCTAATAAATGCTTTTATGAGAAGCTTTATAATAGGTGAGTTGAAACGCATTTAGTTGAATCTTGGGGATGGACTTTTCTGCCTAACTGCCTTCCTACCTCGCTGTTCCTCCTTTGCTTTAATATTACCCACCACTTCAGTGTACTTTGTATGGTGTTGCTTAGAGAACTATTACTGTTATGATGTGCTATTGTCATAGCAGAGCTTCCTAACCAGCGTGTCTGGTAACTGAGTTACTTGCGTGTGAGATACTCCCTTTGCCCTCATGTTGGCTGGTTGCCCTCTGTCACCTTACTAGAGGGTGCTGAGCAGATACCTCTTCTGTGTGTGCAGTGACATGAAGAGAGCTGGGAGGTACTTGTGTAGAGGCCCAGCAGACACTGGGGTAGAGTCAGAATCCCAGAGTCTTTGTGCAAGGACTGTCCCTTCTCAGGGTTCACAAAAGGATCTTGTTAGAATGATAAACTCTGACTTATAAACTTGTATATAAAAATTTTAGTTTATTATATTTAAAAATCCTTAAACATACATATCAGGCAAGTAGGTTGAAATAAATGGCATTCCAGAGTTGAAAGATCATAGACTTTCGAGGCCTTGGACAGTTCCCCTTGCCTCCATAAAAGCTCAGTGTCCTCATCTGTAAAACAGGGATGACACTTTTGCCAGCCTCAGTGGGCTGTTGGGTGGATTCAACGCTACAACACTTGGAGAAGTTCAGAGAACAGTGCCTGGCATGTAGTAAGCGCTCAGTAGTCATCTGTTATTGTTATCGTTCCCACTCACTGAAGGAGCCTCTTCTATAGCGTACCTGAAAGATGGTCACAGGAGGTTGTAGGTAGAGGTGTCCTCGGGTCTACCATCACTAGTTCCCACATGTAAGCAGGTGATTCTCATTTCTGGTAACCTTCAGAACCTCCACACTGTTGTTTCTGCTGTAGATTTCCCTGGTATCAAATAGCTCTGGCTCCTTATTCCTGAACTACTAATAATAAGCTGTGGGCCTCCTTGCTGACTACCAGTGACCGTGACGGTTGGTCTTAGAATCACACTTCATGGACAGTGCAGAGGCTTGACCACTGCACTGTACACCTGAAGCTGCTGTTGAATAATATTGTATGTCAACTAAGATTTGATATATATGTGGTTACGGGAAGTGGAGCACAGTGCGGGGAGTGGGGTCAATGGAATTGTGATAGATACGTATGATATAGATCGAGAGAGGGGGCGGTTGATGGGGGGAGGGGGTGAAAAGTATAACTAGTGCATTGTTTTATACACCTGAAACTAATTAAAAAAAAAAAAGAATCAGAAAGTACATTCTGCAAAGATCCACTTAGTTCAGTTGTCTTAAAGATGAGAGTCACAAGATAGGCATTGGCTGTGGAAGAAAATGTTAGTACTTCTTAACTTAAAAAAAAAAATCTTTTAAAATTTATATTTTATAATATACATAATTATAAATAGTTGCATATAATTCATAAATCCACAGTAGAGAGCTTTCATAATTTTTTTAACTGTTAGGGTTTACACATGATCTAAAGTTTGGAGACCACTGATCTCTAGACTGTTCTCCTTATTTACTCTTGAGGAATGTCTAAGAGCTTTCAGATGTGCAAGGCTAAGACTGAGCAAAAGGAAACGACTAGTTCAAGGCCCAGCTCAGAGGTCAGAACCGCTTAGCTCATTTCTGTCTCTTTCTGCATTGACTGACCAGGTGGCTGTTGGTTCAATTGGGACATCAGAACAGGGATACATGTCTTAAACATTCCATTTATAAATATATGTTCATTTACCACTTCTTTTTAAAATATAGGGCAAGGCCTATTTTTCAGGATGAGCCACTGGTTAGAATTCTCACATAATGTATACCCAGAAGGCTTTGTCTACAGTTTTCAATTCCAGTTTCTTTAAAATGGAGTGAAAAAATAGTTTCAAAGCAGCCTGAGTACAAAATCCTTCTAGATTTTAAGACTCTTTCCACCTCAGTGTGTATACTTAAAAGTCATCAGTTAGCACAGTATTTAATTAAACTTATACTTACAGTAACAAGTTCTAAGAAAGCTGGGATGAGCAGATTTGAGGCCAAACACAATGGATCTTTGGGGAATATACAAAATATACAGGTCAGCTTCTTGGGGGCGGGGAAGTGCTCAGGTGTGTGCTAGAGAGGAATCCGCAAGCAGCCAGCACGTGGGGGACATCAGTCCCTGTGGCAGGTGGGTGGTTGATTTCTTAAATCAGGCAACTTGAGAGTTCATCTGGGGAGTTAGTGAAATGGGGGTTGTTCTAGCTTATTCTGCCCACTTGGTTTCTCAGGCCCCTAGAATTATATAAACACTGAAGTGCTCCCTCACCCTGTGGATCATATAAGTTACACATCTAAGTTCCTCAGGATGTCAATTCTTTGCTCCTTATTTAGCATTTTATATCTATTTTTTAATTTTCAAATATTATTTAAAAAATTTTAAAACATTCACAAACTTACAGACCAGTTGAAAGTACAGCACAAAGAACCTTTTCCCTGAACCATTTGAAAGTAAGTTGCTGATGTGAGGCCCCTTCAACGTGGAGCGCTTGAGTATCTCCCACATGCAGGGATGTTCTTCTACAGAACCATAGTTCAGCCGTCAAGATGAGGGCGTTGATACTACACATTACTACCATCTGGTCCTCAGACCCCATTCAAGTGTTTCTAAATGTCTCCATAATGGCCCTTCATATATATACTTATTAAAATATCTTTTGAGCAGGAGTTTTTTTGTTTTGTTTTGTTTTTAAAGATTTTTATTGGGGAATTGGGGGGATGGGAACAGCACTGGGGAATTGGGGAAGGGGCACAGACAAGTTGCTGTCGTTTTGGTCTTCAGTCTAGTTGTGGAGGACGTTGCTTCACTGGCCCAAGTTGGCACCATCATTGCGCTCTTCCCGGGCGAGGCAGATCAGTCGCCGGCT
>NW_017731419.1:2729157-2749586 GCF_001890085.2 Hipposideros armiger | reverse complement strand
AGAGGGCAGCGTCACTGGCCCTCATATGTGGGATCCGAACCGGGGCCCTCTGGCGTCCCAAGCCAGTTCTTAACCATCGCGCCACTCTGCCGGCCCTGAGCAGGAGTTTTAACCAATTACCTTTACTTTATACATTTAAGATATTAGTTTATTCCTTTAGTGCTTCGGTCAACTAACTCATTTTAGAAAGACAGTTTCAGGTCCAGGAGAATTTTTCTGGAATAATTCCAACTGGCTTTATTAAGTCAAATATTTATTGAGCCTCTATTATGTTTCAGGCTCATAGCCGCACAATCATGGTGGTATGTCCTTAAATATCTTGTGTTTTCTTTCTTGATAGTAAAATCATCACTCAACATTTTATAGTATTAATGGTATCAAGACTGTGTCTAGGACCAAAATATAAATAAGGAAAACAGTAAAACCATATGAAACTTTATTTACAGGTCACATACCATGAAGTTCAGATTATTTTAAGTAATATTAATAGTTTCTTCTTTACCTGTGAGGATAAGATAATGGTTTATAGGGAGTAAGGTAAAGGTAAGAGCATTTCCTGAGAAAACTCATTTTATACCTTTGTTATTTATTTATATAGGAGTTTAGACTGAGATCTGGATTTAAACTCTTTTGGTTCAGTAACTATGTCCAGGGAGCAGTGAGCCAAATGAGTACCACACAGTTTTGGGGCACAGCTGCCAGTATGTCTGAGATGTGACCTATTTCTGACCTGTGTCCCTGGCATCCTTCACCTGGTAATGCTTCCAAAAGAGTCCTTTCGGGGGAGGATTACAGCCTCCTGAGAGGCACAGCACTCAGTCCTGGTTTATACTTTCTAGGGCCTCGGCAGCTTGGGGATTGGCCCAGAAAGTCCCTGGACAGGTGGCTGCACACAGGAAGGGCCAGGGCCGCGCACCGCTTGGCGCCTTGCTTGGTATCCACACTAGGCTTTACAACGAGGCCGTGCTTTTGGCAGCCGTTCCACATTAGTCATCCACTGGTCCTTCCATTCTTGCTATGCGGCAGCCACTGTGCCAGGCACATACAAAGAGGACGGTGATACAGGTCCCTCTCTGAGGCGCTGCAGTCTAGGAAGGGGAAACAGCACAGTCGCGTGTTACAGGTGCTGTGATGGAATTACGTGTGTGTGTGAAGGCGATGCTCTGGGTCCAGCTCTAAGGAAGGGCTTCGTAGAGGACATTGTAAGGCCTGAGCTTTTATGAAACCACAGAGCATGGGTGACGAGGGGAGGGGAGGCGCAGACGGGCATCTGAGTAGTGACAGATATTTCTCTGAAAAAGTAGATGGGGTGTTAGCATAGCTTGACATCTATCACCCCATTCGCCACCAGTATTGAGTTGGCTAGTGAGCTAGTTAGAAGGATTTCCTCTCTCTATTCCTTGTTCCATATGCATTCTTCGTCTCATGTCATCTTCCCCATGAAGCTGTGCTTCCTGGTGAAGAGAGACAAAGCAGATATCTCTGGAGAAAGTGTGTTATGGAAAAGAACTGAGTTGGGGGCACGACCTGACCTGGGCTCTGGTCCCAGTTCTCCCACTAATTAGCTGTGTGACCTTGGGCAGGTCACAACCTTTCTGAGGCCCGTTCTTCAGTGTAAAGTGAGAGTAAGGATTCTCCCATGGCCACCCCACAGGATTACGGGAAGGCCCAGTGACACAGTGCATGATCTGTTAGGGCTTCCAGAGTGCTCTGTAGATGGGCACAGTCTTCCTTTTTTTCTTCAAGGGTTTATATAATACTTAGTTAACTTCCTCCTTTAAAGTGCATTCAGATGCATGTACAATAATTTGATGCATATAACACAGGTCAAACTAGGCAGAGTCTCGTTTGGTATCTAATTGTATAAATTCCTTTCTCATTGCCCTGCATTATAGCCGTATCAGTTATTTTTCCATTATATGGCCATAATTGATGTTAAAAAAAATTCTTGTGGAATCTAATTTCTACTTCACCACTTAGAAAAATTATTATTTATGTCACTTCCTAAAGGGATATTCTTTGTTTGCCTTCATTGGGACTAGGAATTATGTACTTATTTTTCAACTTTGTTTTTATAGAATCTTTAATGACTTGCTGCTATGGGAACCAACAGCACCTTCACCAGTAGAAACGTTTGAAAACCTTTCATATGGTATCGGGCTTTCAGTAGCCAGTCAACTGATCAATACCTTCAACAAAGATAGTTTTAGCCCATTTAAATCTACAGTTCACTATGGTAATATATTTTAAATTTGTTCTAATATAAATGCCTGGTTTATCAATAAAGTAGGAGCTTTTTCAATTGATGGATTTAAAAATGTTTGATTTTTTTAATTTATAACTATTATTTTATAATGTCTTTCAGTAATTTATAATTCCCCACTTCTGTTTATTGAGACTACTGTTATAATTGAATATGTTCCCTTTATAGTGATAGTATACACATTGCCTGAAGTTCAGTAGTAAAATGCAACAACATAGCAAGTACGTTTTTATTGTCCTGCCAGATTCTTTGTAAAAAGTAAACAGGTTGTATGGTAAATAAATGCTGTTGTGATAATGGGTAGGTTGCTATTTTATTTTACAAGCTGTCGGACCCCTGTAACTGTGACATTTATTTCTCATAGATGAGGAAAGTGGATCTGAGGAGGAGAGTTTGCAGTATTTTTCTACTGTTGATCCCAACTATCGTTCCCGTAGGAAAAAAAAACTAGACCCTCAGAGCAAGAACTCGCAGAGTTTCCTCTCAGTTCTCCTGAGTATTAATCATGGATTAATGGCACTGTTTACAGATGTAAAGGTAAGGATTTGCAAATGCAAAGTGTTTTTTCAAGTGTATTTTGTTTTCGAGCTACCATGATATACACATCCAGTCATCAAGGTGGCGTGAGGCTGTTTCAGTTTTCTGAGGCATGCCACAATGACAGCAACTTGGAAATTTAGCTTTTGTTGCAGGTCAAAAGACAAACATTATATATATCTTATTTTGGGAAACCTGCTGTTTCTGCTCTTGAAATGGTCGTAGTAATTTGTCCATTACACAGTAGGAGGATGAAGTACAGGAATTCATTTGACAGAAAAGGCCCCACAGAGCATTTAATTACTCGGTGTTTAACACCACCATGTTGGATGGTCAGGAGTCAGACCACTTGGCTGCAGTGTGAGAGTCTCCTCAGCTGAGAGAGGAAGGAGCCTCCCTGGGTCATTCTTACTTTTCTGCATTTAAATAATGACTCTGTGTTTTCTGATCTTTATTAGCAAGATAATGGAGAGCTGTTGGAAAACAAGCATGGTGAATTTTGGTTAGAGTTCAATAGTGGTTCGTTATTTTGCGTGACAAAATATGAAGGTTTTGATGACAAGCACTACATCTGCCTTCATTCTAACAGCTTCAGTCTATACCACAAAGGTAGGACAAATGTTAAACGTGTGTTTTGTTCATTTCTGTTTAGACGTGTTTAAATTTTGCTTAATAAAGCAAATCTATTGAGAACAGGATTCTGGTATTAGAAATTATTTTCTGTGGGGTGTTCTGATAACACTGGCAAAGTAATACTGTAAATTAGGAGTTGACTGTATGTTCTTTTTTTTACAATAACTTTACTGAGATGTAATTGACATATTGTACAATTTACCCACTTAAAGTATACATTTCAGTAGTTTTTAGTATTTCACAGAGTGTGTAACCATCATCAAAGTCAACTTCAGAACATTTCATCAACCCCCCCCAAAGCCCTTCCATCCCCCCAGCCCTAAGCAACCACTAATGTACTTTCTGTTTCTATGATGTACTCCTGATGTTTCATATACATCGAATCATATACTATATGGTCTTTTGCAACTGACATTATGTTTTCAAGATTCATCCAAGTGTGTCAGTATTTCATTATTTTTTAGTGCCAAATAATACTCCATTTTATGGATATACTATATCTTGTGATCCACCGATCAGTTGGTGGGGCTTTACATTCTTCTCTCTTAAGCAGCGTTTTCTGTTGTAACAGACACGGAATTGACCATTCTTGAACACATTTCCTGTGTTACCTTGTAAATAGACCTGAGATCTTGCACATTTTTATGCTTATCAGATTTTTCTTATTAAATTTAATTTTCCCAGCATTTTAAATATTTTTTTTTAAAGTTGGATACTGCCAGTCATGCCAGCATTAGTAGAGAGGTATTGTTAATGAGTTGGTTCTTGGTCATTTTGCCTCCAGAATTATGTTATATTCAGTGAAGTGTGTGGATTTTTGTTTTCAGTTACAGAAGTCCGTGAACTAATTTCAAGTAATCATTTTGTTATATTTCTACCTCACTGGTAATGTAGGCATCGTGGATGGAGTGATTCTTCCTACAGAAATACGCCTGCCCAGTTCAACCCACCCACACTGGTTGGAACCTACAATTTACGCCTCTGAAGCAGATGGCCTCAGTAGAGCTGCTTCTGACGGGGTTGGAGGAGACACTTCAAATATGCTCTCTGTTGCAGTTAAAATACTGTCTGATAAGTCAGAGTCCAATACAAAGGTTTGTGCTTTATACTCTTATATCATTAAATGCTTGCTGTTGATTTGATTATTTGCTAAAATGATTCCATAAAAGACACATTTATTTTCTTAGAAAAGTGTCAAGTTTTGAATTGGAGGGCTGTGTAGGTGATGAATGTAATTCCTTGTGTTGCTCTAGGAATTTCTCATTGCTGTGGGCCTGAAAGGAGCCACTCTCCAGCACAGAATGCTCCCTTCTGGCCTGAGCTGGCATGAGCAGGTAAGAGAGCTGTCATGTATGTGTCCATCGATTTTTTTTACTTTATATATATATATGTACATATAACGTACATACTGATCATAAGTTCAGCTCAGTGAATTACCATGAAGTAAACACTCGTGTGTAACCAACCAACCAATCCCCTTTTAGGTTAGGAAATAGGACATTATCACCACTCCAGAATGTGATTGATTTTTTTACCTTTTTTACCTTAAAGTTTGGTCCCTAAGCATTTCAAAGAAAGTTATCCTTTATGTCATGAAAAGGAAGGTATTCTGGGTGCCAGTGTCTGGCACAGAGGAACAAGAAATGACGTGTTGGACTTGCATTTATGACCCTATATTCTTTAAGTGCTGTAATTTCAGAATTATTCTGTAGGCCAATAACATGGTTGGAGGCATTTATAAGGATTTCTGTAATTAATTTCCAGTCTGATAACTGTATATGGTTAATGAAGTACAGTTGGTTGTGTTTCACAGGAAACTTTGGGTTAACTCTTCTTTATGTGAGAATGAAAACAAGTCTACTGGATCTTGTTCATATTCCTTAGAAAGAGAAATCTTTTCTTTGTGCTGGGAAAAAAATAAATTATTTTAAACTTGAATGTTTTCAGAAAGCTTTTTTCATAAAAGCAGTTAGATTCTGTTTGCCTGTCTGTCTATCTATCTATAGACAAGTGAGAAGATTTCCTATCTGTACCTGTAGCTATCTATATCTGTCTCTGTCTGTCTGTCTGTCTCTCATCTGTACAGTGGGAGAGATGGTTAGTATGAACACTGAACTGGCTGTAAGGGAGAGATTTAGCCTAACCTTGTTTGCTTAGATTAGAAATACGTGAGAATAAATGTTGGTGAGCATGACTGGTTTTCAGACTGAGCCAGATATAAACTAAGAACTTCTCCCAGTGGTGGATTAATAGAAAACCAGATGGATAGTTTTAAGCAGTGTTTAGGAGAATGTATTTTTTTTCAAGAATTGCTCCAAGCAAATTAATGTGAGAGTGTATTATACACACTTGGTTAGTTTCACAAAATATGATTTTTCTAAGGTTTTCTGTAGCATTGCAGTTGTTGGATGGGCCTTTTTATTTCAAATTCCAGTTTTGCAAATAACTTTTTGAAATGAATTCCTTCAAAATGATGATTATTTTTTTCTTTTAGCATTATGAGTTTCCAATAAATAGTTGCTTTTTCTGTGAGATATTTTGTTTTACATTGGTATTAATGATATATCAAAACTTTTTTTTCTTCTAAAGCAGGGCATTTTATATTTTTGTGATTATAGATTTTATACTTCTTGAATATTGCTGATGAACCTGTTCTGGGATATAATCCTCCAACTTCATTTACAACTTTTCATGTTCATCTCTGGAGCTGTGCACTTGATTATAGGTTAGTTCACAAATGGAACGAAATAAAATTTTATTATTTAAATATGTACTAAGTTTTGGAAAAAATACAAAATTCATTAGAGTTAAGGTTCAAAATGCTCTTTAAAGGGTGTTTCTGTTGTTGCAGCAGACTGATGTTCTGTTGTTTCTTTTTGATATCAGGCCTCTTTATTTGCCAATCCGATCTCTTCTTACTGTTGAAACATTCAGCGTCTCCAGTAGTGTTGCCTTGGATAAATCATCTTCCACTCTCAGGTACCTGTGTGAAATTCATTGTATACTAAAGGCAGCTGTTCAGAACGTACTGACTGCTACTTACCTTAACCCTTTTAGTAAAGTCTTAATCTTTTGTTAAAATCAATGTGCTTTTACTACTTGTTATGTCCTTTATCCCAATTTTCAATTTTTCTTTCTCAGATGATTCGTTCCATCTCTTCCATTCATTACTATATTTCATTTTTAGGGAGGAAATGAATTCTTGAGATTTTTAGTTTACTTATTAAAATATGTACACAATTTTCCCATAATACCTGATATACTTTATTTTCATAATTTAAACATTTTGAATTTGGGCACCTATTAAAAAAAAACTATTGAAAATTTAGAATTAATTTAAGCAGATGATTTAATCTCATTTTTCACACCATTTAAATATTCCTAGCACTTATAAACAGTGAGTTTTAAAGAAATGTTACATGACATTTGTAAGTTAGAAGCTGCATATGACTCAAATAATATGTCATGTGGCATGTATTTGAGGTTAGTTTTTTAGATGTTGATTTTATCTTTTTTTCCTCAGAATAATCTTGGATGAAGCTGCTTTACATCTGTCTGACAAGTGTAATACTGTCACTGTAAATTTGAATAGAGGTAAGAGTTAAAATCTGCACTATATGAATGCTAAATGAGCATTTGTGTTTGTGAATATTTTAATATAAGATTTTTGTGTGTGTGAATATTTTAAAGCATTTTAACTCTGGAATAATGCCAGTGAACTAAGGATTTTATTAAATATCAGTTTGAAGTTGTAAAGTCATTAAGTGCATCAAATTACATACACTCCACTTAATATAAAACAAATTTGTTTCTAACTAAAATAAAGTGAATTGTAGGATTTTTGTGGATGAAACTATATTTCCGTTGCATTATAAAAATTTGTAGCACTACTTGCCATGAATTGTAAAGACACACTAGTTTTATTAGGTGTTGGTTGGATCAGCATTTTTTGGAAGCTATAGTCAGACATTTATTTTTAAAATTTTAGATTATGTTCGTGTGATGGATATGGGGCTTTTGGAATTAACCATAACTGCAGTCAAGTCTGATTCTGATGGAGAGCAGGTAAGTTATTCAAATAAATGGAAATTTTTATTTGTCTTATTTTTTATAGGAGAGATGAAAAAAATATTGACTTTACTGTAAAATTATTTTTCTACTTACCTAATTTTGGTCAAAAATAGATCAAGTATTTTAAAATTAAGATTGAGTATTATAAATACGTATTTCCTATGACAAGACACATTGTCATATTATATTTTATTCAATGTAAACCTGTGCCAGAAAAAGAAATTTTTGTCTCATTTGGAAAACATTTCATCCTCTGTTCCCGTATCCTGTCCAGACCGACTCGCGCTTTGAACTACACTGTTCCAGTGACATTGTCCATATCAGAACTTGCTCAGACTCGTGTGCTGCATTAATGAATCTCATCCAGTACATTGCGAGCTATGGGGACTTACATGCAGCTAACAAGGTGGACGTGAAACCTGGAGCCCCGCAAAGAAAGACAAAGGTACAGTGGCAGCACCACTCATTAGAGCTGACTCACCCCCTGCCCCATTCCAGCCACACAAGGGACATGGTCACGTCAGTGACGTCCCAGGACAGTCATGAGGTAGAAAAGAAGGTGAAAAATCTTCTATCTATCCTTTACCTTCAGAGTGAAGGGGTCTGGAAAGGCGATTCCATGGGACTTTTTGGAAAATCATTCCGCTGTTTGATAGTCTTTGTTTCAGAACCTTCAATCTTCTCAGCCAACATAATACTTTTTTCCAGACTTAAGTTATTTTCGTCTGTCCTCAGGGAAAAAAGAAAACATTTATCATGTAAGAACTTCGTATGTAAAAATGCTTAGAAGATAGATGGCAGGTGTCAGTATTGTTACCAGAAGACTTATTTATATAATATTAGCCTACGCATTTGTCATCTATCATACTATCCAGTGTTCAGTAGACTTTGCCATATATGGCTTCCTTTAACCCAGTGTGATGCAGAGGTTAAAGATTATTATCTGTTTTACAGACGAATCAACTAAAACCCTGAGAATTTAGGCAGTTTGTCCCAATTAGTAATAGAAACGGCAACAAAAGCCAGATATTTTGATTCCTGGTTCGGTGCTTCCTTATGTCCACAAGTATCGTCTCTGCCCCATCTTATGTCCAGATTGAACAATGTCCAGTTTGTTCAGCGTTTTTAAACTTTTCAGTGTGTTTTTGTTCTTTTTCGTGGCCTCTTCTGTGAACAGAGTTTTCTTAGGCTGTGGAGCATCTAGTGAGGGTCTGACTGGCCTTGCATTGCCTTTCGTTCAGGACGATCTCGTGCTGCATTTGTGTTACACTCCCGCTTTTGATTCCTTACTGCTGGTGATTCTCTTCTTGGAAACATTCTCCACTTTATTAAAAGTTATTTTAAATTGTTCCGATCGAATTGGATGTTTCTAGTTTAGAGTCATGCTCACATTTAAAAAGCATGGTGTGGATTTAATGAATCCACAGTTCACTAACCAAAATGGCTATGCCTCAGTGCTGGAATTGAACCCCATGAATCCCCATTGGGAGATTTCCCCTCTTGTGTATGCCCTCTACTGTCCTGAGGTATCTCTTCATCTGCCAAATGAGGCTCTGACCTGCAGTGACTTTGTCTCAAAGGTGCGGAAATAGTTACAGCCGGATTTGAGCAGATCAGACTACAGAGCAAGATCCCCGCTCCCCCAGCTTTGCCGCAGTTGTTTCCACCTTGCCTCTCTTCTAATGTGTTGCCTCTTCGAGGTTCCAGTTCCCCATGCTGGTTTTGAGGCGATGACACATTTATTTCTATTTGCCAGTAGTTGTTGTTGGGGTGATGATGAACCAAAAACTTTAGATGAAAATGCAGCAGCTGCTGGGCAGAATATAGAAAAATGAATATGTTCTTCTTTCTGGTGTATTGCCAAATGTAGTCTATTTCTGGGACAAAATAATGTTAAATAGTTTGCTTTTTAGAGCCCTTTCAGTTATTTAATTAATTAATTTTAAAGATTTTATTGGGGAGTTGGGGGAGGGGAACAGTGTTGGGGAATTGGGGAAGGGGAACAGACAAGTTGCTGTCCTTCAGTCTTATTTGTGGAGGGCGCAGCCAGCTCAGCTCCAAGTCCAGTCACCGTCCGGCCGCCTGTGGGCAGCTCGCGGCTGCTCAGCTCAAGGTTCAATCTTAGTTGAGGGTGGGCGTAACCCACCGTCCCATGCGGGAGTGGAACTGGCAACTTTGTTGTTAGGAGCACGTGAGAACCAGCTGAGCTATCCTGCCACTTGTTGGTAGCTCAGTGGCAGCTCAGCTCGGGAGCAGCTCACTGGCCCATGTGGGAATCGAACCGGTGACCCTGTTGCTCAGAGCTTGTGCTCTTAACCAACTGAGCTACTCGGCCGGCCCCTCAGTTATTTTTAATTAGGTATTTTGACTGCAGGTAGATCCTGGTGGCCGATCATCCTCACGAGGTCCAGTACTTCCTGAAGCAGATCAACAAATTTTGCGTGATTTGATGAGTGACGCTATGGAGGAGATCGACATGCACCAAGCCACTTCATCTGTAAAACCACAGTCTAATGGTAAGACAGACCGGGACTTTTCTTTGCAAGCACTGATGTTGTAGCCGAGGTTTACGTTATTTGCATTCTTGTAAATTCTTCAATGAGTAACTTATTAAAGAAAAGACAAGCCGGAGTTTTGGTGGATATTTATTAGCCAATCAGCATGTGTTTATTGAGTGTCTAGTAGCTAACTACCACTGGCCCAGGTGTCGTGGGGGATACAGATTGCAGGGAAGACAAAGCCTATGCTTCCTGGTGGCTCGTAGTTTAGTAAGACAGACTGGCAGTAAGCCAGACTGGGGCTAGTACTCAGAAGGATTCAGACATGATGTAATAAAACACTTCCGAATGTGCTATATACTCTAACTACTGTTCAGAAAGGATTGGCATTGGCTCATTAGACTTGAGTGAAAGTGAGATGAATTGACTTTTAAAAAGTGGATAGGAATTAGGTATGTAGAGGGGCGAGAGAAGGTAATCTTGGCAAGGCCATTAATATCAACGGAGGCTTGGACAAAGGCATGCATGAGCCTTACTGATCTAGCAGCTCAGGCTATTACTAGAACAAAAGTTCCCATCTTGTTGGAAAGAATTAGACAATAAGGTTGAATAAGCAGGGAAGAGCCAGAGGTTAGGGAGCCTTGAAAGCCAAGTGGAAGCATCTAAATATTTTGAAACACCTATTTGAAAAATATTTGTTTTCTAATTGCTTGAATTTAGCTATTTCTACATGTTGTGTAGTCTTAATTTTTTTTTTCTTTTTTAAGCTGAGCCATCCTGCCACCTGTTGGCAGTTCAGCAGCTGCTCAGCTCGGGCTGGGCATCAGACCGCTGTTGCTCAGAGCTCAAACTCTTGAGCGAGCTCTTAACCAACTGAGCCACTTGGCCTGCCCTGTGTAGTCTTAATTTTTAAAAATTATTTTGTGTTCTAAAAGTTTAGCTTTAAATGTTGCTTTCATTCTAATTTAGAATAAATTAGAACTAAAGAAGCAAATGGGAACCTTTAGCTTCCTATGAACCACATTATTTGTAATAAATTCTATGCTACACACTGTGCACTTATAAGGATGTATAAGTTCAAGGTGCTGCCATAGAAGAATTTAAAATCTAGCCTGTGAGCCTCTTGAGGCTAAAATGTCACTTTATTTATCTTAGTGTTCTTAGTCTCTATCAGTGTTTAGTTTGAATGACTGAATGGAGAAAGATTTAGTGAATCTAATATGTAATATAAATATATAAAAATGTGTGTTCACGTAGAGATTTTGGTGCACATGCACTCTTGTATGAATTTCATATTGAGAGAACTACCTGAGAACAGGCTCTCATGTGGGTATCCAGCACCCCAAGAAGTAGTCTTTTTGTGGCTTGGGGGGTAACTTGAAGACATGTTGGGCAACTGTTTCCTTCACCCGGGTCTGTAAGCAGACATTTCCTGCAGTTTTAGGGGAGGCACTGCTGTCTGTAACCAGTTTCCCCTCACCTTGCAATTTTGTCCAAGAAGTGTCCTCCAGAGCTCCACTTACAGGACAGGATTGTCAATATGAAACTCTGGCTAAAACCAAACTCCAGTCAACACTAACCAGCTACTGCCTAATTCCTGAGCTTCTTTAACATCAAATAGCTAAGAGGAGACTGTAACTTTGAGGCCGTCATTTACTCTTTTCTTAGAGAACTTCAAACTTATTATTAGTCTTTTTATTAATAGAGGGTAGTTGTAAGGAAAAAAATGAGATACTGCAAGTGAAAGCACTCAGTGTAATGTATGTCTGACATACGATTAAAATGCTTACTAATTGTCCCTGTTGATGCTTCTGAATGTGCCAAACTGAATGCCTAATCTTTGTACCCAGGCGCTGTGGATGAACAGTCTCACCCTCAGGAGCCATGCTGTTCAGACCTCTTCCTGTTTCCAGATGAGAGCGGGAATGTGTCCCAGGAGCCTGGCCCCACTTACGCCTCATTCACCCACCACCTGATTAGTGACACAATGACCGGTGTGCCCACTGAAAGTGACGACTTTTGCATTCTTTTTGCACCAAGAGCAACCATTCAGGTAAGAAACTGATAACATAATTGAGGCCTTAAGATAGTGTTACAAATTGAATTGACCAAATGGTACATGAAAAGATTCTTTAGGTTTTGTTAACTCTTTGCAGTGCAGAATGACTTTATTTTGTGATTTACTACAATGCTTTGTAAATGTTTGTTACACTTTTTTATTCCTGTGGCACATCTCTCAGAGACTCAGAAAACAATGCTCTTTACTCACACAATTTCCCATATAGATTATTCAACTACAGATGTCGTGTGTAGTAAGGTAACTCTTCAGGTTGAAATTAGATGGCAGAAAGGAATGCTGCCGAGTTGCTAGTCCAAAAATTGGGAAAGGTCAGATGTGGTTTCTGTGAATGCTGGTGATTGGTGGACATACGTAATTTCCATTCTAGAATCGTGCTACGTTTAAAAAACATGGTGTGGATTTAATGAATCCACAGTTCACTAACCAAAATGGGTAAGCATTGGTGCTGGAATTGAACCCCACTGAAAATGAATCATTACTTAATGTATATATGTATTAAACTGCCCAGTGGTAACTTAGTAGGTGAGTGTATTTATTTGACTAAGTTCTGGGAAATTAAAAAAATAAAAGCAATCATATTCAGGATAAGCTCATTATTAGGGACATGGTAATTCAGTCAGCATGTTGAAGTATGTCAGATTTAGAATGCAGTATTGACTTTGAATTAAAGAACTATACTCAGACACACACACACACACACACACTCAAACACATACACATGCGCACATACACATACACTACATCTGTGCCTTTTTTTATTGTCCATCAAATAGTAAAAGCCAAATTGAAGACTGGTACAAAATCTTAATGGAGTGATTAACGTAGAACAGAAAGAGAGTCCATTTTGTGGTTAATAATGCAGAATATCTTATGTGATGATTGTGTCATACTTATCCCATTTTATATATTGAAATTACTAAAAGAATGTAGAATCAAGAAATCTGCATGAGATATACAGCATAATCAGTGGTTTCTACTGAGATAAGACAGTATGTGTTACCTGTTTATTTTAGGAGAAGGAAGAAGAACCAGTTGTAAAAATAATGGTCGATGACACAATTGAGATAAGAGACAATTATTTTAGTCTGCCCATTAAGAAGACAGATACGAGCAGAGCCCCGCTACACTTGCCTGTGCCTGTGGTCCGGTATGTTGTTAAAGAGGTCTCTCTAGTTTGGCATCTTTATGGAGGAAAGGATTTTGGAACAGCCCCTCCTACGTCTCCAGCTAAAAGTTACATGTAAGTTAATTTTTACAGAAGTTTATTTGGCAGGCCAGTGTACTCTTTTCATAGAAAGACGCATAGCATTTATCATCTTAAGAATTATTAATAAAGTAGTATTGAAAACCATGTAATTTAAATGTCACTTTTTAAATGTTAGTGTTAAAGTTTTGCATTCTGTAAACTTATTTGTAGTGTTTGTATTTTCACTAAAATGGGGTGACTTGAGTAATTTCCATTCAGCATAATTTTTTGGGTACCTCCCAGATGCCAGAGCCTGTGGTGGAGGCCATTCCCTGAAACCGATGTGACTCAGACCCTGCCCTCAGCTCCAAAGGGAGAGACAGTTACGTGAGCAAATGAAGGCAGTGAAATGTGTGCGTCAGGAGGCAGGGGCCATGCGTGCCCCCAACCTCTGGCATCCGCTGGGCCCCAAGCACAGAGCCGATGCTCCCGGAGTACTTGTTACACGGGTGCATTATTCAGAAGAGAACCAGATAGAGGGGCTGGGTACAGTGGGGCAAACTTCTCAGTGGGTGGGGAGGAACAGACAAGGCTTCATGAAGAGGTAACTTTTGGCACCGCATTGGAGTGACTTTCTGTTTTAAAATGAATTTTTAAAACTTCCGAGTTCACTATACTTCTTTTCTATATTCATGGGGATTTCTAGGACTTGTACTCTATCAGGGGTTTCTGAAGTAATCAGGGACTTATAAGGAGGTCTCATTTCCAAAACTATGCTGTCATACAAACACCAACATCACAGTCAGTTTTTTCTGTTTAGCAAACAGATGATCGCCATAATGGCAATAATGAAATTCGTGTTCTCAGTGTCCCCAAAGTATAAAGGAGGTGGTTTGGATTTATAGTCAATTTGTGGCAAGTTCTGACTGTTCTGTAATCTTATTTTCTCTTTTCCTCTTGTTATTTTTTCTGATGTCATTCATTACCTTTCTTTGAATATGCCTTTAACAAAAGTTTTTTTTATTTTTTTAATTTACTTATAGCAGTCCCCACAGTTCACCATCTCACACACCCACAAGACATGGACGTAATGTGGTATGTGGGGGAAAAGGAAGAAACCATGACTTTTTAATGGAAATACAGTTAAGCAAGGTAAGATGGCATCTTGAAAAGAAAACTCCCCAGAAGCAGGAGCACTGGTGGGGTCCATTAGAGCCCCTCCCATGAGCAGCGTCAGAGTCTCCTTGAGGGCCTGTTAAAACACCTGTTGCTGGGCCCCTAAGTTTCTGCTTTAGGAGGTCTGAGGTAGGGCCCACACATTAGCATTTTTAGTGAGTTTTCAGGTGATTCTGACCCAGCTTTTCCCAGGATCACACTGGGGAGCCATGTCCTGGAGTATCTACTGGGAAGGTCTGCCGTTGGATAGCATGTATGTCAGGTCCTTCGTGAGCATCTAGGGAGCAGCAGGGCCAGGCCGCCAATGACATCACATGCAGCTTCTCTGCGATTGTGCTGTGTCATATTTTAGGGTGCTTAACGTGGAAATATCATAGTGATGTCAGTTCCATATATGTAATTGTATCCTTGCCCCCTTTGGAACTTGAACCCTGCTGCCACTGATTTATTTTCAGGCGGTTTCCTAGATATGTAAGATGATAATTTCATGTCTTATTCCTATTGAAGGTTTTGATTGAAAAGGGTAGGGATTTTACCAAGGTGCAATAAGAGACCTTGGTCAAGCTTTTCCTCCTGTGGTGGAGTACATGTATGTCAATAGATAAGCGAGCAAATGAATGTTACGTTGTTCTCCGAAAGTGGAATTGAAAGCTGAGAATTCAAAGAAAGTGATGAGTGGTGTTTTGCATTGTAAAGAGAAAATCTAGTTTACATAGAATGTAAAGACTGCTCTGTCTTTCTTCTCCGTGCCTGTGAAGGTGAAGTTTCAGCATGAGGTCTACCCGCCCTGCAAGCCGGAATGCGACTCCAGTCTCTTAGAACACCCAGTCTCCAGGCAGGTCTTCATCGTGCAGGACCTGGAAATTCGAGATCGCCTGGCAACATCACAAATGAATAAGTTTTTGTACCTGTATTGCAGTAAAGAAATGCCTCGAAAAGCTCATTCCAACATGGTAAAATTTAAAACTTTATGGTTTTTGCTATTTGAGTTTTAGAGAAAGTGTTTTTATCATATCTAACTGCAGAAGATTTACATTGGGGAAAATTACTGGATATTTTTTCTAAATTTAATATGAAAATCCATTTAAAATATGCTGCTTAAATTTTTATGTTTTAAAAATTATTTTGCATGTCACTTCTTGGGTCCATTAAATGCAATTTCCAATATAAGGATATTGAGGAAAACTGGAAGTCCGTAGTGATCTGCACAGAATGTTTAGTATTGCTGGAAACGTTCAGAGTTCTAGCACTGTTTAAATTTTAGTAGAATAGAAATGATTAGCTCAGGACTCTCAGAAGAAAATGTCCGAAGCTGACTTTGGAATGTAGATCTGTGGATTATCTTCACCGCCAGCAGACGCCTTTGAGACCGCAGGTATAACATTATATGCGGTTTTTTCCTCCAAAGAGAATCCGTATCTTTCATCAGATTCTTGAGGGAGTTTCTGACCCAAAAAAGTTTGATTGAGGCTTTTAAGGAAAGACGATAAACAATTCCACTTTTTGTTCTATAAGGGAATAGAAATGGGATATTTTATTTTCTTTCATTTTTCCTTTTTTAAAATGCAAACAAGGTCACAATATCATTGGGGAAAACAGATTTTTCTCTTTCTTATCTTGTAGTTGACAGTTAAAGCCTTACATGTGCGCCCAGAGTCTGGCAGGTCGCCACAGGAGTGCTGCTTAAGAGTGTCGCTCATGCCACTTCGCCTCAACATTGATCAGGTTCGTTCTGCAATCATAACTCGGGATCCTGATGAAATACATGGCCCACGTTCAGAATGAGAAACTTGATTCAGTAGCATTATACGTTTATTACTTAACTTTGATGAAAGTTGCATAATTGAAGCAGTCTCTTGCTGGTAAGAACACGGCAAATTCATTAGGTGTTTGGAATCTGAACTGTTGGTGAGTAGATGCTCTTAGATGTTATTTCCTACTCATTGTCCCTGTGACCTAGCACTTGAACCTGCTTCTTATCCTGTAGTTCTATGTACATGCCCCTAATGCAGATATGCAGGTATTTTCAGAGAGTATTAAAGGAACCCCTGGTATATTTCATTTAAAAAATAAAGGATTGTGTCTTAATCACAGCCCCTGGGAGAGAATTCCTTCTGCCCTGGGTAAAATGACAAATTAGTAAATTGGCACCTAAACAGGTCACAACCAACAGAGATTTTTGGAAAGACATACTTTCTCATTTTCTAACAAGCACCCCATAAAATTATTCTGGGTTTTGCTTTGACCCAGAGAGCTGTTTAAAACATAGTTGGTGCCTCTTCTACAAACTTTACTCAAGGTGTATGGAATCCGATGCTTTGTGGTAGTACAGTGTAGTGAAGAGCACAGGCTTGCAGCCAGACCTGGGTTTAAATCTCACTTCTCCTTTCCTAGCTGTGTGGCTTTGGGTAAGTTACTTAGCTTCTCCAAGCCTCAGTTTCTTCATTGGTAAAATGGAGAAATAGTAATACATATAGCATCATTGTTTTTAAAAAATGAGAGTTAAATGAGATTTAGCTTGGTGCCTGGGACACAATGTTAAAGATAAAAAATGTTTATACCAACTGAAGAAAATAAATGGAGTTTTTAAAATAATCTGCTTCTGGAATAACAAAACCCTCTTGTTATGCCTTAGTCAGTGTGAGTTCAGGCTTGGAAGCAAAATTGTGTGGGGTGGCGTTATTTGTTCACTTAAATAATATTGACTGAGTAATGTTGACTAATTTAAATAATTAACAGATGCTTCAGGAATAAACTTAAATAATATTTATACTGTAAACAAAATATAGGCATATCTCAGAAAAAATGTATTATGAAGAGCAGAAATTTAGCACAACTTTGCATTAGTATTTGTAGTTTCCGAGCTGGGTAAGACTTACCCATTAGTACTTAGATTTATGCTTTCTCATTATGAGAAGACTATCTTTTGATACCCATATTTTAATTTAATTTATCCATACATTAGTCTAGTAGGAACATGATGAAGGATTTATAGGAATTTGATCTGTGGAAATAACATGTGAGGAAGAATTTGAGCAAGATACATCTTTGTGGTGTGATGTTACCAGACTTAGCAAGTCCAATTTTCCTTAATAGATTTTTTTCTTTAATATTGAATTTAATTTCTCATTTAGAACTATAAAGCATTATGTTTGAAAATGGGGAAATATTAATTTTAGAGAAAACAGTCAGGGAAATAAATGTTATGACTAAACTGAGGAGGAATGGAAAATAACTCCCCAAGATAGGAAGCCTAGGAAAACAAAGCCAGGCAACAAATACATAAGCCTCAATGAGGTATATTACTAATCACAAAAATCCTTTCTCATTTGCATCTTCTAAGATTGACACCTCGATTTTGAAAAAGCAAACGGTCATCTGAATACAAAACCAAATATTTGTGTTTTTCATCCTTTTTTGAAAACAAATCAGTTGATGAATGATAATGCTTTGACTAATATTTTTCTTACTAAGCAAACCTCTGACTTTATCTTAACTGAATCATACAGAGCGAGTATGAAAGCAGCACATTGTTTTCTCATGGTTTAAAAAGCTGCACTGCTGTTGAAGTTCTGTCCAGTTGCCTCCAAAGCTCAGCGTGCCTGTAGGGTAGGCAGGAAACTCGGCAGATGGAAGGAGCTCCCTTGAGGGGCGTAAGTGATGATGCAGGTCATAGAGGCTGGCAGCTTGCGATCCAAAATAGGAAGGGGCCGGATTTCCTGACTCTCCTGTCTAGTGTTCGTTTTATATAGTGTTGTGCTGCCTGGAATCTGTGGAGGGAGGATAGGTCAGGGAATTCCAAAACAGTTGCTGAATGCAAACCTCGTCCCAGGTTCTGTACTAGGATGCCACGGGTACAAAGGTGAATAAACGTCCCATCCTCAAAGGTCTCTGTGTAGTGGAGAGACCGACATCAAACATGACTCAACAGCTGTCTGTGGTGAGTACAGGTGATCACGATGGGCAGAGGATGATGTGCCCCAGCAGAAGAGGGCTCCCAAGCCAGGCCGGGAGTTTGGAAGAGTGAGTGGGGATCAGGAAAGGCTTTGGGAGGAGGTGACACCCCAGTGGGGCCTTATGGAAGGAAGTGGAGTTAGCCGCGTTCATTGTTTTGTAAAGGCGCTGAGGGCCTAACTCTGGCTGTGAGATGAGATGAAAGGCCACGCGGGTAAGATAAGTCAGTGCTCAGCTGAGGCTGGGAATGATGGATGTGCAGCAGGACCAGTTGGCACACTGGTTTTTCAGCGTCACTGCTTAATTCCAGGGTAGGACATCAAAAGTAATTCTTTTAGCACTGTTAACATCCGTTACCATAGGACCTTAAAGCTAGAAATAACTATTTTATGGGCATATTTTAGCATAAATGATAAACCAAATTTTTTAAAATTTTAGAAAATTAATAGTATTGAGGTATAATTTGCATATAATAAAAAGCACAGGGCTGGCCGAGTGGCTCCAGTTGGTTAAGAGTTGGCTTAAGAGTGCTGAGCAACAGGGCCGCCGGTTGAATTCCCACATGGGCCAGTGACGCTGTGCCTGAGCTGAGCTGCCAACAGGTGGCAGGATGGCTCAGCTGGTGTAACAACAAGATTGCCTGTTGGATGGTGGGCTATGCCCACCCGCAACTAAGACTGAACTCCGCACCTTGAGCTGAGCTGCTGCCCGGATGGCTCAGTGGATAAGAGTTCTTAACAACTCTTGTTAACGCTCTTAACAACAAGGCTGCTGGTTTGACCCCTGCATGGGATGGTGGCTATGTCCACCTGCAACTAAGACTGAACACAGCACCTTGAGCTTAGAGGCCATGAGCTGCCGACGGAAAGCCAGATAGCAACTGGCGCTCTCCACAACGAAGACTGAAGAACAACAACTTGGCTGGTCCCCTTTCCCAACACTGTTCCCCACTCCTAATTCCCCCAATAAAAATCTTAAAAAACAAAAACAAAACAAAACACAGATTTTAGGTGTACAGTTTGAGCTTGACAAATACATACACTTGAGTAACCACTACAGCAATTGAAATATAGAACATTTTCTGTACTCAGCAGAGTCCCCTCATGTCCCTTTGTAGGCAGTCTCCATTCACAGCAACCGCTCCTCTGATTCCCATCCCCACCGACTGGCCTTCCCGTTCCACAGCTCACATCAGTGGAACTGGATATGGCTTCCTCGCCTCACATCATGTCAGATTTGTCTGTGCGGTAGCGTGTATCAGCAGCCTGTTGGTTTTATCCACAGCTTACTTATCCATTTACTTATCTAT
Organism: Hipposideros armiger; assembly: GCF_001890085.2. Classification (NCBI taxonomy): domain Eukaryota; kingdom Metazoa; phylum Chordata; class Mammalia; order Chiroptera; family Hipposideridae; genus Hipposideros; species Hipposideros armiger. The sequence continues at coordinate 2,729,879 of NW_017731419.1, read as the reverse complement.
TCACATTTAGGGTGTTTTCTTGTTTTTGGCTCTTACGACTAAAGCTGTTATGAAATTTGTGTACAGGCCTTTTTATGGACATATGTTTTCATTTTTCTTGGGTATTATAAACAGAATTTCTGGGTCTTAGGGTAGATGTGTGTTTAACCATCATAAGAAGCTGCCGAACAGTTTCCCACCATGGTCCTACCCTTGTAGGTCCTCACCAGTAATGGATGAGAGCTGCAGTGCTGTTGTCTTTTTAATTTTAGTTAATCTACTTAGTGTTCATTGTGGCTTTAACTTGGATTTCCTGATGACTAATGATGCTGAGCATCTTTTCATGTGCTTATTCACCATTTGTATATCTTTTGTGAAGTGTCTGTGTGCTGCTAGTTTTAAAATTGCTGTTGTCTTGTTGAGTTGTAGAGCTTAGCATAAACATCAAAATAGAAAACTGAGAGAGCGTTTTGAAAAGCTAATGATTAGTATCCCTTTGTTGCTTTGTGCATTTGTAAGAAACCAGTCTCTTTAATCCTTTTTTAAGAGCACATTTATACCTAAATTTTCTCTGCCTTTCTGAAGGCAGTCATGGAGTCAAAACGTTTATAGCAGTAAAATATCACCATCTAGTGGCCAAAGAATAACATTTTATATACTATTAACATTGTTAGCATTTTATTAATGTGTACTACTTGGGATCTCTCCCCCTCCCTCCCTCCTTCTCTCTCTCTCTCTCTCTC
>NW_017731419.1:2666269-2729113 GCF_001890085.2 Hipposideros armiger | reverse complement strand
TCTCTCTCTCTCTCTCTATATATATATATATATATGTATGTGTATATATATGTATGTATGTAATATGCATGATGTAAATAATTTATAAAATATATAAGAATATGTGTAAAGCGTAACGATACAGCAGACAGTTCGTGAGCCTACCACCCTCCTGCAAGAACTGGAATGTTTCCAGTGCTGTTCCACACATGCTTGTTCTTCGGTCCCATCCCTCAGTCCCCCATGTGCCACTTACCTAGAAAAGCACCTTTCTAACGTCTGTCATTTGCACTTCTGATAAATGCCATCAGTAGTCCATCAGATCCTTGGGAATTGCCAGGCGAACTTCCGGTGTGCCACCAAATATTGTGATGCTGATTCACCTTCACATTGCATTTTGATACAATATTAATGTTTTATATTAATTTAGAACTTTTTTAATGAAAGGGAAGAATAAGAAAGAACAGGCTCAGGCATTTAATTTTTTTCTTCAAAATGGATTTGTTGATTTGAGTAAGGTAGGCGAAATGAAGCTGCTAATAACAGCTGTACATGGTTTGCATATACAGCATCTTGACAGGCCCATCCATTTTTGTTTGTAATTGTATAAATTCAGAAGAGACACCACACTGCATGGACGATTTCATTTTAATTTTAATTTTGAATGTCATGTCCAATGAAGAAAAGGTATCGAGGCAGTATAGCACAGTGGTAAGAGCAGAAATGAGACATTAAGAACTTTTAAGGCACATGCAAGCGTGGAGGACATGCTATCTGCTGTTACTATTGTTAGTAACATTACGACTGCAGCATAGAGCGAGCACGGAGGCCGAATGAGAAGGCTGTATTTCTAAGAAACTGAAAATGTACTTTGATTTAGAAATAACTAACTTTTAACTTCTCTGTGTTTTCATTTTCACATCTATAAGTTAATTTTCTCAGAGTTGTGAAAATTAACAAGAGGGTGTGTGTGTGTGTGTGTGTGTGTGTGTGTGTCTGTGTGTGTCTGTGTGTGAGAGAGACAGCAATATCTGGCACAGCATAAGGACTCACTATATTCTAGGTGTATATGAATAATGAGTAAAACATGAGACTTTAACATACTTTGTTTCATAGCTTTAGAAATACATGTACCTCCCCCTCCTGCCCCCCGTGTTACTTACAATTACACCTCTTAATTTTAGGATGCCTTGTTCTTCCTGAAAGATTTCTTCACAAGTCTTTCTACAGAAGTAGAGCTTCTAATGGCTCCAGATCCAGAAGGTACTAAATATGTGTAGCTTGAAAAAGTCTATAACAGCTACCTGGATTGATTTTGATTGTTACGAGGCCATTTTGAGAATGTACTTATGCAATCTTTATTCTCATTTACATACATGTGTTCTGTTTATTTTTGTTAAATTATGCAAATGTGCTTTATATAAAAGTAGTAATTTACAAGGTGAAAGTCAATTTTCTCTTTAGTAGTAATTGTGTTTATTAAATAAAATGTAGCAACACAAATTAAATCTAGATTGATTTAAATGGTTGCTCTAAGGAAGCCTACCTAATTTTCCAAATGTCCACATTACATTTTCAGTTAAAAAGTCTCCTGGAGCTGATGTCACCTGCAGTTTGCCAAGGCATTTAAGTACCTCAAAGGAGCCAAACCTTGTTCTTTCTTTCCCTGGGCCAAAGCATGCTTTCCAAAATGACAGTGCCAACTCAGCGGAAATTGTTAACGGGGAGGCACAGAAGGCTTTCTCGGCCGAAGAAGCATCATTTAGTGATCAGCCTGTGTTTTTCAGGTAAATCATTTAATTTTGATAACAGAGGACATTTGAAGCTTGTCCTTGAACGCGTTTGTATACAGGTAGTCATGAGGTCGCGTCAGCTTTTCTTTGCATTGCCATATAATCAACTGGTATATTTGTTTGTATGCGGTTCCACCTAACTCACCCCTCTCATTTACACAGGGTAACCCTTGTTGAGGATCAATCTCTCAGGAGTTCCGTTTTCCTCTTAGCTTCTTCCTTTTTCCTCCTCCTGTCCCTCTCTTTCTGGTCACTGGTGTGGCTTCTTTGTCCCTGCTCAAACTCATGGCTGTCTTTTTCCTCGTTTCCTTTATCCACCTCAACTTCAGCATGCCTTCTTTTTCCTCCCGGGAATTTTCTGTCTGGTTTTCTCTGTCTGCCCTCCTCCGTCAGTGTAGTGTCTTTCCTGACCCCGCCCTCCCTGGCTAAGTTGCACTATCAGGAAACCCAGGTCCCCTGTGCTCTGCTGTCGGCTGTGACTGCAGCTCAGCCGCCCGGCCAGCTGGTTACACATTGGCTTAGCCTTCATTTCACACTCATCCATTCTTCCCGCCGTGTTTCTTGCTCAACCCCCGGGGTAGGTGTGGCACCTGGGCTCTATTGGAAGGAAAAGGATGAGAGGAGCAAAGCCACCTGTGTTGTGAGGGACAGTTAGCCACCTTCCCTGGTCTCCTGTGCTCCTCTCCCATTGACACCAGTGGTCCCCAAATTCTGCCTTTCCCTCTAAGTTCAGACGTTAGACTTTGTCTCAAAGTGGGCAGTATAACTATTTTAAAGCATTTTCTTGTTTTAAATACCTTGTATACTGAAGACAGAGTTAAAAAAAAGAATAATGGGCCGGCCGAGTGGCTCAGTTGGTTTAGAGCTCGCTCAAGAGTTTGAGCTCTGAGCAACAGCAGTTCGATGCCTGGCCCAAGATGAGCAGCCGCTGAGCTGCCAACAGGTAGCAGGATGGCTCAGCTTAAAAAAAAAAAAAAAGAATAACAGACTATGAGAATTGGGAAGACTGGGATAGATGATCTTGGGTGGTTCTAAACGTTTGCACCACAAAGAAGAACCTCTTTTATTATTTGATCTTTTTAAAAATGTTTCTACTAAAATAATTGTTTATCCTAAGTAACAATTTGAATTCTCGTTTTGTATTAATCACATATAAACTACCAATTTGGTTTTTGTAACCACTGGGTAACCAGTATAAAGGAAATTGAATTGTTAGAATTCTGGCCGGAAAGCAAAGAAGTTTGACGCTTATTAGTTTGCGTAGCCCTACTTACTTACCTAGATAAGTGTTTATTTTTTTTATTAGATGATTTAAAATAGTGTACAGATTTCTGTTTCTACCTTCAAAAGCTCCTAGTGGGTTGAGGACTCTGGGATGTAACCAGTGCTATAGTCCAAATTACTTACTTTACAGATGAGGAAGTTAATGCCCAGAGAGATGAACTGACTGGCTCAGGACTGCACAGTGGCCGAGCAGGGCTAGAGCCCACGTCTTCATCCCAATTTAGTGCGTTTTCCAAGTGATGGCCTCATAGTACCCCCTCCCCCTCCATATATTTATTCACCGTTTATTTATTCCACAAGTATTTATTGAACACTTACTATATGTATGCCACATTTTATTCTAGGCACAGTGAACAAAATAGACAAAAATCCCTGTTTAAAAATTAACACATATAATTTGTCCTAATATGAGCCTTGGAGAAAAAAAGAATGACAAAGCAAGAAGCAGGTGTCAAGGGCCTGTCGCCCAGAGGACCAAATGGAGATGAGTATTCAGAAGATGAGGGATGACCTCAGGCCTCAGGCTCCTTGTGTGATTGATGTGCACACAGTATTTCCATTTTACTGCAGGCTAAGTGGTCTTTGTGGGCTGGCTTAGTATATAATCACCAATATTAATTCTGTAGAAAAAATGTGTTTCAGGTTCCAGTTTACAGTCCAACTTTTGGAAGCCAGCTCCTTTTGTCTGATGTGGAATCAATGTATAATTATAATTTAATTCTCAAAGAATTCCCAACATTTGTGTGTCGATATCCTGTTTACAAGTATTGGTCTCAAGAATGCTCACTAAAATTCACCAATGTAGGTGACATTTAAAAAATGTATTGACAGACATTTAGGGTCAGAGAGTTTAAGTGAGTGACTTGCCCATGGTTGCATCCCATATAACGGATAAAACTGGGGTTCATGTCCATTTTTTCTGGCTCTTTCTGCTTCATCACAGAGCTAAAATGAGTACTTTACCTCTTGTCTTTTTACTTGTTGATAATTATATTTATTTGGATTAACCTTGAAGGTTGCTTTTATTAATTTGTTCTCTATATAAATTGAGGGTATCTGCCAGAATAAATTTTTCTAAGATAAACATTATTTAATAAACTAGGAAAAGGTTTCTGTGAGCAAATTTAAATAAAATAAATACAATGTATAAGAATGATTAACATCAGTTTAGTTTTTATATTACCTTAAGAAAAGGCATTGTCTTGTATTTATTTTGTGGTTTTGTTTTTATTCTCCATTTGAACAAACTAATTTATATCTAATTTCAACTATTAGTAATTTCAAATATAATAACTCCCCTCCTCTCTTATCTTCAGAGAATTTAGATTCACATCAGAAGTTCCTATCCGACTTGATTATCATGGCAAGCACGTGTCAATGGATCAGGTTTGGCAACTTTGTATAAATCTACAAATTGTCTCGTTTATTTTTCGAATAGACTCAATTTTTTTAAAAAAATTTCTATGTCATAGATGTTTGAAATGATGATGTACAAGATTTTTAAATTTAATTGCTTTTAAAGTAAATTAAGTATTGTTTACGTAAGAACCCGTGAGTAAAATTTGATATAAATTGGGTCATACATATTATGAAAAACAGTTGTTTTTGCTGCAAACATTTTAAGTGTTGTAATTTCATTAGTGAATATTGCTTTGGCTTTCCCAAATAACTATTTTAAGTGTTGGGTCTCTCAATTTACAGATTAATCTGGCCTTTTTTTAATTTTAAAGGGCACATTAGCTGGGATTTTGATTGGTCTGGCTCAGTTAAACTGCTCTGAACTAAAGCTGAAGAGGCTTTTCTATCGGCATGGGTAAGTTGGATTATTCCATGAGGCTTCGAAGGATAGTGACTAAAGTTAGTTTACAGCAAATTAAAAATAGAGTTTCCTTAGCAAGCACACATAATTTAATTCTTTTATAATATTGGCTGCAGAGAGCTTGTTTTTAGAGGATCCTTACTGGTTAGGGGCTAGTTTTTCTTCTGAGAGAGTGGAAGTAGTTTGACAAAGTAGTATTTTTCAAACACAGTGATAGTTACGATATTTTTATAATTTCCCAAAGTTGTAAATCAGCTTATTTCGTGAAACGACCAGAAGTTCAGAAGACAGTGGTTCTTAGTAGCTAAGAACCATATAGCAGTTTGTCCATGTTGAGTTAATTCTATGCCAGAGCTTTAGATGTTCAAGAAATAAGAACAGTGGGAACACATAGCTATTCATATTACCTAAGCCTTGTAGAAATTAACACTATAATTGGATTATATATATTTGTATATACATGTATTTGTATATTCAGACTGAATATCTATAATATTTTGTCTTTGTAATTTGTAAATTTTCTTTTAAGTAAAAAAATTCCCCCAAACTTATGTAAAGCTATACATTTCTTTTTCCTTCCTGTACACTAATAGTCATTTGCTCTAGTTTGCTAGGTGTTGACAAATTATTCTCGTATGCAATCACCGAATGGCTTACTGACATTAAGAAAAACCAGCTACCGGGCATCCTGGGAGGTGTTGGGCCTATGCACTCACTAGTACAATTAGGTGAGTTTCCTCATTTAATCAGAAAATGATTTATTTTGCCTGATCAGTGATGCTTAACCGTTCTGTGGCTATGGATGCCTTTGACAGTCTACATGAAGACCATCTTTCTAGAAAACCTCCATTTGTGGTCATGCGCACAAAACTCTGTCTCCTGTTTCAGGGGCTGAAAGCCCCAGGGTTAGAATGATAGCAGAGACCTGACCCCCAGACTGCCCGGTAACTGCTGTGTGTGTGTGTCGACTGTTGCAGTGCAAGGCCTGAAGGACTTGGTCTGGTTACCTATCGAGCAGTACCGGAAGGATGGCCGCATCGTCAGAGGATTTCAGAGAGGCGCTGCCTCCTTTGGCACCTCAACAGCCATGGCCGCTCTAGAACTCACCAACAGAATGGTTCAAACCATCCAGGTATCTTTCCATAGAAGACCCGACCCTATACAAAGAAGAAGGGCCTTGGTAAAACGGGGTTGAGTTATTTTGTTTTCAAAACGATACTGTGGAAATATACAAAGTTAATCAAATATGAGAATAGATATATTATTTGTAACGATTTAATATCGTGCTCTTTAAATTGCTTAGCTGTCCAGTGTTACATTATCAGTAGAAAAAAGCAATGGAATACAGTGTTAAATGTGTTTGCCTGTTTCAAGTAAATGATAGCCATTAAGCTAGCCAAGGATTTATTTCACCACATTTATATGAAAAAAAACATAGCTAAATGTAGAGAGAGCATTACGGAGCGAACAGGAGTTGTATTAAGGTTTGTTACGGTAAGTATTAAGGTCCACTGATCTAACCCAGACCATGTGTACTTGACTGACCCGGTTACTCGGAGCATGTTCTGACAGGGCAGAGGAGGGCCTGAAAACATCAGCTCGATCCAGATAGTGTTCATTTTTAATGGACACTTTACTGTTATTATAAAAGTAGTAATTCTTGTTGTAAAGACTCAAGCGCTGCGGAAGTGCCACGTGAGGGCGCGAGTCCCTCGGTGCTTCTCCAGGCCCTGTGGGAGGTGCCCTGTTGGAGCCTAACCCCTGATTCACTCCTACTTTCTGATAAATGGTCCAGGCCGCGGCAGAGACTGCTTATGACATGGTGTCTCCGGGAACCCTTTCCATCGAGCCCAAGAAGATGAGAAGGTTTCCTCATCACCGGTTAGCCCACCAGCCAGTAGACCTGAGGGAAGGTGTGGCCAAGGCCTACAGTGTCGTGAAAGAGGTGGGTGATGCTCGGGCGGACAGGCCAGAACCCGCTCCCACGCTTCCCTGCCTTTCGTCTCAGGAGCACCTGTGGTTGGGGTTTGTTCCAAAGAAACCCCTGGGAGTGGACTTGGAGCTGCTGCCAACCGGGAGGGCAAATCCCTGCATCAGGTAGGAGAAGAGCAGGGCGCCCGGGAAGAGGCGTGACCTGGCGGGAAGGCCAAGTCTTTCCCTGCAGAAGCGAGCAAGGAGTAAGAGCCAACACAGGTGCTCACCCAGGCCCAGCACATCGCCCTCCTCTGCTGTGCTTACCTCAAATTTGTTTAAAAAGGCGGCTTTTCAGGTGGATCACTCGTGATCCCGTTCCCCTGCCTTCACTGTCCTGAAGATGGCACAGATTTTTCTGTACCCGTTTTTATAGTCTTATTATACAAGTGTGTATTCAGAAGCAAAACATCCTCTTGTTTATACTTTAAAAGTTCACATAAATGTGTCACAGGGATCCTTCTGTAACTTAGGTCTTTCAAGATAAACCCATGTTGATGTATGTAGATCTAATTTTAGCTGTTTTGTAGTATTTCATTGTATGAATAGAGCATAATTTTTGTATTTTCCTATTGGTAGACATTAACTTTTCTATTTCCCCCCTAAAACACCACTGTGGGAATGTCCACACGAATGTCCCCTTGTTGATATGTGCAGAAAGTTGGTGGGGAATCTGTAACTACTTGAGTCTTGACGTCTGTTAAACACGGCCAAGTTGTAGTTTAGTGGCACCATGAACCCTGGTTCTTGGCTGTTTTCAAGGGCATTCCTGTTTTAATGTTTTGTGACCTTCTTTTAAATATAACATGGTATGTGAGGTCATTTTACTTATGATTGATGTGCGTATTAGGATTTCATTAAAGATGTTGTCCCCATATGCTGACAGGCAGAGCAGTCTTTTACCTGACAAAAGTTAGCCTCTGTGGTCCCAAACGGTGGGAAGACCACTGAGGGGGAGCCCCCAGAAATGTATTAGTGGATAAATAAAGGCAAGACCACTGGACACCTTTCTGAAAAAGATTTAGTTGGGAGAATAAAGAGACATAATTACCAGTCAGACCTGTTCCTACAGATGTTGGGACTGGCCAGTTACCAGTAGACATGTAAGAAATCAGTTTGTAAAAATGGTCCTGGGGTTCAAGACAAAGCAGGGGCAGCTGGGGCGGGATAATAATAGCTCTTGGATATGTAGCACTGTGCAGTTTGCGAAATGCTTGCCTGGTTTCATCTGTATTCATTTTAAAATAAATATCTGTGTGCTTGTTTTGTGCCAAGTGTACAGTAACACTTGAAGAGAAGTGGTATTCTTCACTCACAGATGAGGGGACGGGCTCGGGAAGATGGCCATGGCAAGTGGGCAGTGGGGCCAGGGTCGGACCCGGGGGCTTGGACCTGCTGTTCAGTTGTCATTCTCTAAAGCTGTCCCCACGAAGAATGAAGGAGGGTGACAGCAGTGAGCCTGGATTGAGGCTGTAGGGGATGCTGGATTAGACTGAATCTGAATCCATATTAAAAAACTTTTAAATAGAGGTTCTTCAATGATGATAAATATTCCTTCTTCCTTTTAGATGTTAATAACTCAAAGATCAAGAGAAAGTATCCCATGTGTTTCACAGATAGTCTCATCCTTTAGGTTGGGGTCAGCACACTGTAGCCTACAGCTCAGATCTGGCCAATGCCTGCTTTGGTGTGGACTTCTGGCTAAGGATGAGTTCTACAATTTTAGAGGACTGTAAAAAGGAAAAACAAAGAATAAATAGCAAAGACTTACGGCCCACATGTATTTACCATTTGCCCTGTATAGCGAAAACTTGCTGACCCCTGCTTTCCATAATTCTGATCTGTGGCAGGTAGTTAGTTGTAAGGGGCAGAGATGGTCGTCTGGCAATGATTTAGTGAACCCTCACACCTGCTAAGCTGCGCCCAGCCCTTTCGATGCGTTATTCCAGTTAATTCAAACAGCTGTCACAGTATTTGAATTCCCCCTTAAAGGACTTGTCTAAGGTCACACAGCCAAGTGATGGACCTGAGATTTGAATCTACTTCTGTAGTCTCCAGACTTGGTGGTGTTAATCATTGTATTATAGTAAACTAATACCTTCTTATTGTTTGTGGGTTAGGAGAGAGGAAGATGATGTGGACAAATGTATAAATTGTAAGCGTTTTCTTCAGTGTATTCCTGGTTTTTTGTATTTGCTCTTGTAGATAGTTTTAAAAATAGCTCTTACCTTTTTTTTTCAGTTCTTCTGTACTTTTACCCCCTAAGGTATCATATGTTTTGCCTGCTGTGTTGAGTAGCAATGATCCTGTTGTTAGCTTGTCAGAGTGATGGCTAGATTTGGGGTAGGACAAGGTTCCTTGGTTTCCCCAGAGAGCCCAGAGTTCCTCGCACTGTGCCCTTCATTGAAAAGGTCACAGTGGAGCATGCCTCTTGTCCCCTAAGAGACTTCCAGTTTAGACAGATGGCAGAGGTTCGAAACCGTGTGGCGTGTTACCACGTCGGCTTGACCCACACATCTCTATATTCAGCTTTAAAGCTTAGCGTCCTGATTATTTTCATGTAAGGCAGTTATAGGAAAGGTGGAAAATGCTACAGAAGCTTTGCTTCTAATTATTAAACATGCTCCTGCTTTATGTTCTCAGAATTTTCTCTGTTTAATCCAATAAAATGTTCTATTTAGCCCTTTATCTTAATTGAATAGTCTAGTTATCTTTTCCAGTACATAGCCAGCAATTTAAAACAAATTAAATAATATCCTGGAGCTTAGTAGAATTAGATTTTCTTGTTACCGTTGAATCAGAGGAACGATCATATGCCTTTGGTGATTATGTTTCTTCCAGAAGCTTTGTTTCCTAAGTTTGATTTAACTAGTGATTAATAGTGCCAGCAAAGCTATCCTTGTGTCATTAACTACTTCTGTAAGCTTCCTACTACACTTTCTGCACGCGCAACACAACAAAATACTAAATTACAATAATTGCCTCTTACTTCCCCTTATAATTAGAATTTCATCATAAAAATAATTATCATGGGCTATCTCAAAAGCACAGAGTTTTTTTTTTTTAGTGGTGGTGGTTGGGGGGGGGGGGTGTCTAGTTTTAAATATAATGTTGATTAAGTCTCCGAAAGTGTGATTACAGGATAATTGAGGGAGTTTTCTGACCAGTAACTCACTCCCCTGTCTCCTCTGCCCCCTTTCAGGGAATTACAGACACGGCTCACACCATTTATGAAACGGCAGCTCGAGAACACGAGAGCAGGGGCGTTACCGGCGCCGTTGGCGAGGTCCTACGCCAGATCCCTCCGGCGGTGGTGAAACCTCTGATTGTCGCCACGGAAGCAACGTCAAACGTGTTAGGTGGCATGAGAAACCAAATTCGACCCGATGTCCGGCAAGACGAGTCACAGAAATGGCGCCACGGGGAAGACTGATATTTCAGGCATGATTCTTACGAAGATATTGAAGGTGGAACTAAGGAGCATAGTGTCCCATTGGCAGCTTTAGGGGGAACTCATTTAATTGTATTGTGTTCATCTCAGGAACAAAAACAGCTCTTAGTCCAATAGTGTAATATCACAACCACGTGCAACCAAAACTTCTGACATTTTAGGGCTAGTTTGGTACTCGCCTGTAGGAAGGTTGGGTGGCTGGTGTCAGGCCCTTAAAGCATTTGCTGCCAAATTAGTGGAATGCTTGCTTTTATTAAAATGACTAGAATTCCCCTGGTAACAGACGAGATGTCATTGAAAAGCTCCTTTGACAGTCGGGAGTGCTCAGAAGCTTTTGAGCACTTCAAAAGCACTGTTTATGCTGCTCTGAGGAGTCGATTTTTCTCAAGGTTTAAAAAGAATCACAGCTTCAAAACTTTCACAGTGAGTGAGAGACAGAAGCCACAAGGCAAACAAAAGCAAATAGGATTTTCAAAATAAATATCAGTGAGCACTAAATAACCTTGTCTGTTGGATGTAGTGTTCATGCCCTCGAGAAGAACATTATTTCCAGTTACTCAGAAAATCCCATGGGAGTTGGAGAGCGTGACTGTCACAGACGTTCTGTTGTGCTGCACTTTATCCTGTGTGCGTGTATGTGTTTCTAGAGTAATACGTGTCACGTGCTGTCTTCTTGATGTAATTTATAGAGTTACACAAAACATAAAGAGTAAGTCTGAAAGTTTGGGGCAAAGGAAGATAACGCAAACGTAATAACTTCCATTTATTTTCAGTGTAAATGAAAATGTGCATTCTATGAAAAACGGGGGCCCAAATAATTGTTTATATGTTCAATTTTAAGCAGGTATAGTGCAAGCTTGTTAGGAATGTGTGGAAAGAGAGATTGGAAGTAGGCTTTTCTCTTAAAATTAACCAAAAATCCCCCAAATATGCCCTAGTAAGCTATTTCAAAGTACCATTTTTACTTGGTTAACAGTGTACCTTTTGATAACCTGTCAGGAATGAATAAAGTATTTTTATTTAAAGGCAAAACTGTTTTATGCTTCCATGAATAGTTTGCTTTTCTCAGAGCATATTCATAGATGCAATACTGGGATTTATTCCAAGATACTTGGGCACACTTTCTCAAAATTGATTTTGGTTAATATCAAGTAGATCATGACCTGGGAGTGAGAAGGAAATTGCTCTCAAGACCTCAGTCTCTGGCTTTGGGTTAATCTAACAGAAAGAAAATGTAGGACTTTGTATTCATCCACTGTTGAAAGTCGCATGGTGAGAATTCTCAGGCTCTGAAGTGGGGGAATATGGCATTTCATGCCATGTTTCAGTGGAGGGTTTGGAAAACGACGTTGAATCAGTTTCACTCTCTAAATTTTCTGAACAAGAAAGTGATGTAAACCATAAATCTGAACATTTAAAATTTATAAAAATTGTGCTCAATAGCATTTAATTTTATTTTTATTTTGTTTCCTTTTTCCTGCTGAAAAACCATAAAGGGCAACGCTCAGAGTAAACACCTGTTTAAGCATCGCAGGACCATCTGCTTCTCTGTCCTAATGAAATGGAGTCCTGAGTAAACATTCGCCATGGCTGTTTTTCTTACCGTGAAGTCCCAGCCTGCTCTGGGGCCCAGCCCGACCACCCTGGGCTTGGAGCGCCTTGTGCTCCATTCTCCCTTACGATGGGACACACTAGGCACCTTGTCTGTGGTGATTAACCAAAATGGAAAACACTTGGTCAAACTGAAAACTATAAAATCTCTTTAACTTTTCAATATATTTCCCACAGTTACACTAATTATTTAAGTTCAGCTAGATACAGCATAGGAAGAAATGATCATTCTCTTTGCACTTTGAGCTGCAAAGGGACCCGTCTTTTGACATGTTAGGTTTACAAATCCCATTTAAACGTATCTGTGTCCTGCAGTCTCAGTGGTTCTTGCTCTGTTCTGCCCTCCTGCACCTGCTATTGAAAGAGTCTGTGTTTAAGAACAGAAATCTCGTGTCTCAGAAAGATTCGCAGGGGGTCTACTCATTGTCAGTTTAGCCGACATGCTCTTTACTGGAGATATTTATGTATCTATATAGGAATACTTCTGCATTATTAAGTATCCTGAAGTTTTTCTTTTTTAAAAGTGTCTCTTCAAAAACGCAGTAAGGGCTGGTGGGCCAGACTCTCGGGTTGCCAGATCTGTGACTACCAAGCGGGTGGCTTGGCCACGCTCGGCTTCAAGCCTCAACGTCCCTCTCTGTGAACAAAGGGGTTTCTCACAACAGAGCCCCGTGGAGATCTTTCCGATGGTGAGGGCCTGTGTGCGTGTGCGCATGCGTGTGCATGCGTGCCTGTGTGCGGAGGATGGTGTGGGATGTCACGCCCAGTAGGGTTCCCAGACCTGAGACACCCAGACTGGTGGCACTGTCACGTGAGAGCACTCTGGTCACGTCACACGGAGCAGCTACAGGCTCCTTTGGATGTTGACTCTCCTGAGTTGCGCATTTCTGAATGGCCACAGTGCCTGCGCGGTTGTCTCCCCATGTGACACTTCTGACTGGAGCAGGCTGCATGTGTCCGCTTGTCACTGCGTCTTGTCCGCGTAGGTACCTCCCCAAGGAGTCCAGGTAGTAAGCCTGGTTTATATCTGTCAGCGAGTTTCAGAGCCTGCAATGCTACAGAAACATGGTAGGACCACCTTCCATTATGAAGGCCGCCAAGACCATGGCCGTGTGTTCCCATCACGGCTGATTTGGGTCCCAGCTTTCCTTCCTGTCTGCCCCCAGATTGCTGTCACTTAGCAGTAGAACGTCCACTCCACATTCGCCTTTTCGGATCGATAGAACACAGTGTTGCTTGGAGACATCATAGGAGACTTTCATTTTAATAAAGTTCAGTTCTAATTTGGATTCCCACTTAAGCATCAATATTTTTATCATGTAAAACTCACTTTAAGAAAGAAAAACATCTTCCCGAGTAGCAATGCGCCTAAAATGGCAAAAATAGGAAAAACCAGTGTTTTTCTCTCCTGCCATGTGTGTCACTTTTAAGTGCTATTTAAAAAGTTCCAGCTTTTAAGGGAATTACTTTTTACCTGTCTCCTTTAAAGACTGTTCCGTAGGTTTGGTGCCTTTGTTCAGTTTCAAAACAGTCCCGACAAGCCTGTCTGCTCCCGCAGGGGCTGCTGGCCCACTCGGGTGTGGCGCCCCGGTGTCGTTGGCACTGTGTGTGCTCCCCCCGAGTGGAGACGGCAGGCAGAGTTGAAGTTAAGCAATTTAAAGTGAGGAATCCACACTTGCACCAAATGGTTTCGGGATTCACAGTTGTCAACATTAATTTAAATTTGGTATATGTGAAACGCTGGGGACTTAGGAGAAATCATTTAACTTCGTGTCAGCTTTCTTAGACCTGCATTGGGTATAATTTCTTAGATGAGTGGGGAGTCTGTGCTGAGCAATCTTAACGCCCCATTTTCCCTCACATCATCCTCTTGACCTATTTAAGACATTGGAGAGAATGTCTATAAACTTCTGGAAGCTTCTTGAAAGTGAGGGACTGTGCGCAAGCATCAAGTGAAACTGGTATCTGCAAGTACATCAACTGGACATACCAATTGTTATCAAATAGAATAAATCAAACATACATTTTTGAATCTTAAAGAGGAAGTTATTTGTAGAGTACATAGATAAGGGAAAAAAATATTTTTCCAATACCAAGAAATCTTATTTCTGTTTACTGGAAGTTATAGTCAGCTTTTTCCTATAAGAATAATTGAGTGCTTCTGTGCCAATTTATTTTTATCTCAGTATTTTCAGGATCATGCTAGGTACACTGCTCCCTTTAATAGACTTCATATGTGCAGTTGCAAGTCAGCCCGTTTTAATCAGAATAGTTTCCTTTTATTGTGGTGTCTGCAAATCAGAGGTGGAAAAGGCAGACTAACACTCCACTCTGATGGGCTTCTTTTGGGATGAGAAATTACAGAGAGTTTCAACAATTTATATTTTGAAATGTCAGCAATTATTAAAAGCATAAGTGTTAGAGATAGATTTTCGTCTCCTATAACAACGGTTGGCCCCTTGGTTTCAAGCATGTTGCTTCAGAGTAAGCACCAGCGAGATTTCAAGAGACTTAATGCGATGTTGGCTGTCACAATGACATCTCTAATGCCCTGGGGGGTTGAAACAGCAGCCCCTCCCTTAAAAAAGATGTTTACTTCGCTGTTTCACATGTATTTTGTGTATATGAAATGGCATCTTCCAGTTTCTAGTTGGATTTGTCTTACCTTGTATAATTTGCCTGTCACACAGGACTTTTCATTGCGAAATTTGGTCGGGGTGCCAAGTTCGGCTCTGATGTTAATCCGCCCTGACTTATTTTAGACATTGACTGGATCTCACCACAAGTAAAAGGACATACATTGTACGTGTTGACTATCATTGCTAAGTGTCTTAATTTTCCTAACTTGTGTAATTATGGATGTGAATACTTTTAAGAACACTGATGCTGTACAAGTATTTTCGTGGAAATGTAACTTGTTAGTGTGACTATTTAAAATATGAAATGAGTCCTCTTGAAGAAAATTAAAGCATTTACTCTTTGGAGTTTGCCTTAAACACTGTTGTCTTTTGCCAAGAACTGTTCCCAAAGCCTGGACACAGTACTTTTGGGGGGCGAAAGGCAGATCTGTGTCAGATTCTGTTGTTGGGAAGTGGTGTTCCTACGACCCTAGTACCTGATGGCGCGCCTTGCATCTACCTGCTACCAATTTCTGAGCTATCTAGGGGACATGATGGTGACACGTGCCTCTCCTCCTCGCTTTTGGATACGAATCACTATTAGCTACCTTATCCCTCCAATGTAGACTTGTGGCAAACACATTTTAGAGGATCAATCATAGGGACCTAGATAAATACTTGATAAATCTGTCTTATTTTTTTTTAAGGAATATTTTTACTTAGTAGAAATGGAATATTTAAAAGAAATGCTTATTTTTTAAAAAAATTTTATGAGTTTATTTGAGCCAAACTGATGTCAGATGCTGGGGAGCAAGATCTCAAATGCTCCCAAGAAATACTTATTTTTAAGGACTATACTTTAAAAGAGGTTTTGATATGACAGGTGTCATACAATCGTCCACTTTGAGGAATCAGGAAAATCACGCGTCGCATTTGACACATGGCTCTTGTGAAAGGGAACCTTTGTGAGATGCTTCTTGTCCACCAGGCATGTGGTATGTCCTTCATATAACTTCACAGCCCCTTAGGGGCAGTTACTTTAGTCTGTGTTTTCCAGAGGAGGAGACAGGCTTGGAGATGTCAAGACACTTGCCCATGGTCACACGGGTTGGCTCCCAAACCCCGTGCTCATGCGACAGTTCCGTTTAAGAGGAACTTGCACAGCTGTCTAAGTCAGTGAAAATATCAGTAATTAGGACACTAAGAAAGGCATTATGCTAGAAGATGGAGGTTAAAGGCTCTTAGGATACTTGACCTTAAGATGAGAACAAACTCGCGCATCTGTCTCTTCCCCTGTGTCCCAGCCCCTTTCTCTCCCCTGGCTGCACTCTGGTGGCTCAGTTCTGCCCCAGGCCTGTCACCATGGGTTAGAGCTGCCTGGAGAATTTTGTTTTTAATGCTGAAGCTCAGGCCCCAATCAACACCAATTCAATAAAAATCTGGGAATGGGGCTAAATTAGGGTCTCCGCCTCAGCAACCTTGACATTGGGGCTGGATACGTCTTCGTCGTGGGGCCTTCCTGGGCCCTGTAAGGTGTTCAGGCAGCATCCTTGGCCTCTGCCCACTAGATACAAATAGCATCCCCTCCCCAGTTGTGAAAACCCAAAGTGTCACCAGATAGGCCCAAATGTTCCCTGGGGGGCAAAATCTCCCGGGTACCACTGGGCTAAAAGCTCCCCTGGTGAAAATAATGTGCAGCCTGGAGCAAGAACAGTGCCTAAGGCCTTTCCACATTCCTTTCTGGAATGCTCTGCCCCCTCACTCCTTCCCTTATCTCAGCTTAAGGGCTACCATTTCAGACAGGCCCAGCCACCTTACTTACCTCTGCTCTCCATCATAGCACACACTCCGTAAAACAAAAACAAAACTCTGTGGCCCTTCTTTCGTTTTTTAAATCCGTATTGATTTGTTTTCCTTCTTATTGTCTGATGCCCTCTGTGAGAGCAGGGCACAGACCTCGCCCAGAATAAGGAATCGGGGACTGGTGAAGGAGTGAATGAATGAATGTAGCTTAGTGGTGGTCATCTAGTCCTGTATCGTTGCTTTGCAGTTGAGGAAATGCCCAAACGGGAATTGTTTGCCCAAGGCCACGTGATTAGTACTTGAAGATACAATTTCAGGTTTTCTTGGTTGTAGCAATAATCTAAGAAGTAATAAGAGTATATAAATATATACATAATACAATGAAAATCCAACACGTGTTGAGGATTTCCTACGTTAACTGCTTCGTTCAGGACTTAACGTGGCCTTTGTGTTCAGTATCAGCCAGGATCCTGGGAGGAGGTGGATGGCCCTGTGGGTGACTGAGAGGGTATGGAAAGGAACCGCTTAGCACAGGTGAGGGGCAGCGCGGACGACCCACATGCATGGGGGGAGAGGGGCTGACTCTGCGCCCATCCTTGGCCTCAGTCAGGTGTGTCTGTGCTGATTTCCGGCTCTCCATGGCAACGGGAACACAATGCCCCTCTTCCACCCCTTCGACC
The DNA here is from genome assembly GCF_001890085.2 of Hipposideros armiger. Taxonomy (NCBI): domain Eukaryota; kingdom Metazoa; phylum Chordata; class Mammalia; order Chiroptera; family Hipposideridae; genus Hipposideros; species Hipposideros armiger. The sequence continues at coordinate 2,712,104 of NW_017731419.1, read as the reverse complement.
ATGAGACGGAAGCAACCTAAGCCTCATCTCAGGCCTGAAGGGACAAAGGGAGAGTGACTCCCAGCACCTGAGGCTGAAGGACAGCGGCCGCCCCTCAGCAGCTGTGGCCTTGGGTAGAGCAAGTAGCCAGAGGGGCCCGGGGAGCCCTGGTCCTCAGGCTCCTACCCGCCCATCTCCTGCCAGGGCCTCCCCCAGGGGGAACCCAACTTCTGTGTAGCATCTACGGCTCAGCTGCGTGGCAGAGAGCAGGTGGAGAGAGGGTCTGGAGGGCAAATGGAAGTCACCCAGCTGTCAAATATTATCTTATTTGTATTTGGCCTATTATCTTCACTGTGCAGACGACAAAACCGAGGCTTAGGACAAGTGACCTACCCAAAGCCACACAATGTGCTCGTTAAGGAACACGAGTCAGTCAGGACACATAGACCCCCCCCCCCCCAAATCCCAGCAGCTTAACGAAAAGAAGTTTCTTCTTTATTCCCACAAAGTCCAGTCGGTGCTGCTGAGTACCCGGCAGCTCAGCTCTCTCCTCCAAATGGTGATGGGAGAACCCAGGCCCCTTCCGACTCATCTCATGGCTCTACCTCCCCTGCAACTTCGCGGAGACCTGAGGACGGCTTAGTGCTACAGACTCCTGCTCACGTTCGTGTCAGAATTCTGTCACGTGATCACACCCAGACTCAAGGGCAGCTGGGTAATGCCGTCGCTGTGTGCTGAGGAAGGACGGAAATGGGTTGGCGAGCAACTCAGCTGGTAATTTAGAATCTGAATCCAGGAATGTCTGACTGCAAACCCGTGTGCTCTTAGTACACATCCTCTATCAGAAGTAAAATTAGTTACTCTGTAACATAATTGACCACTACCGGAGTTAGATTTCTTTCCCTCCTGGGCTTGTTTGTTTCTATGCCTGTAAATGGTTCCACCTGGAGCCAATTAAATTCAGCAAATGTTTGCTGGGCAATGAGGAAGGATGGTACAATGTAGTGGTCCTCAAAACTCATCTGCATATAAGAATCATCAGAGGATCTCTTAAAAATTCCCAGACTCAGGCCACACCCAAGACCAATTCAATCATAATCTCCGCTGGTGTGTTTTTGAAGCTCCCCAGGTGACTCTAATGTGCAGACCAGTTTGGGAACCACTGGGATCGTGGCTAAGAATATAGATTTTAAAGTCAAGTTGCCTGGGACTGAACCCAGGTTCCACTACTTGTTAGCTGTGTGGCCCTAGGGAAGTTTCTTAGCCTCTCTGTGCTTCAGTTTCCTCCTCTATAAAGTAGATATATAAAAGGGTTGCTATGAGGATTATGTGAGTTAATATATGCAAAGGGCTTAGAACAGTGTCTGAGACATAATAAGTACTGTGTAATTGTTAGATATTGTTAATTTCCTGAAAGCCTCTGTGCCCTGGGCTAGAGATGAAAGATACAGTCCTTGCCCTTGGGGAGCTCAGAGCCAGTGGGGAAATATCCCAACTAATCACTGCAGCCATTTGTTCCTTAAAAATGGAAATCAACTTGTTTCGCGCCTGAGAAACCCAGAGGCGTTTCCTGAAGATAAGGAAAGGGGCAGAAAAACCACTCAGAGCAGTTTTAGAACTGGAACTCCTGGTTTTGAAGATGCCACCTAGCGTCCTCTCCCACGGCCATCTGGACACGTTTCCCAGGAATTAAACACAGATGGGGCAGCCTTGGGATAGCTGGGGGAGCCAGCTCCCCTTTTAGCCTGATATTCAGTATTGCCTGGTTACGGGGAAATCTGACTTGAGCTGACTTTTGAGTAGCATGTGGAAATAAAAGTCAGGGAGGGTGTTGGAGGCACAATCTTTGGGGTTTGGGGATGGCTGGGAAAAATGAACAATAGTACATCCTCACAGTAAGACTTTCTATGGCTATCAGGAGAGGGCAAACCATTTTTTTAAATTTAGATTCCCCTGAGGTATAAAGGAAAATACGCCTGTTCAGTGCAAAGTACTAACTTTGCTTCTCCAGCCCTAATGTGAGCATTGTGTCAGCCCAGGTGTGGCCCAATGATCTTTAGAGCGATGAAGAGAACTCAAGGGTGTAACTCCAAGAAAAACAAACAAGTTTAACATTTAATAAAAGTTGAACACAACAGCTACCCTCACTCAGCCTATGCTATTTTAAAATCAGTATCCATGTTGTTGACCTTAAAAATAAAAGCTTGTTGTTTTACCAGCAAAAATGAGTTCATTCAGGAACAGCAGAGAATTGCAATTCGGGACAGGCAAGCTATGACAACACCACAGGCAAGCCTGGAGAACAATGGAGAAGAATGTTCTTTTATAGAGGAAAGGAGGATTGGGAGGGCCTGTTATAAACCAAGAGTCCATTGGAGGGAACTGGGAGACAGAACCTAGTGGCTTTTCATTGGTTGGGTTGAGACAGTCTCTCATTGGCTGGGTCGTTGCTGGGGAAGGAGAAAAGTCTTCCTTCTTCCTGCTGGAGTAGTAGAATGGAAAGCATCTTCCTCTTGGGGCTGTAAGGTAGGTCTTTTCCTGTTGGGACAACCAATGATGAGTGGTTGGGTGTGAGAGCTTCCCCTACAGGCCCTCCCGACTCCACTCTTAGTTGAGATTTATTTCTTTTATTAATTTTCACAATGCCATTATCTCTATAGTCAGAAAATCTCCTTTCATTTATAGTAAACACTTCCAAGGCCAAATAAGTACCTTCCTCTGTTCTCCATTTCAGTTTAAACTGAAGTTTCACTTACTTTTCTTCCCCTTTCAAGGCATGCTTTTTTTTTTTTCCCAAAACCATTCTTATGCCTTCATACCAGATTTCATTTTGAAAGCCATCTTCTTAGCTTTTATGTCCTGTTTGCCAAATTGGAATTTTAGCTGAGTCTCTGCTCCAAAGACCGACCTTGAACAAGTCACTTAACTTGGCTGCGGGTCAGTTTCTATAGATCACTGCAAGGGGAGACACCGAACACCGAGTTAATGATATGGGACACCCATTTAAAATTTGGGTGGCTGTTGCCATTTGTCCTCTTCTAGAGGTTGTACTGACATACCCAAAACAAGAAATCATTGCCTTTTCACATGTACACTTCGGAACAGCTAGATCTGTGGTAAGCCGTTTAAGGGCTTGCTTTGAAATGTGTGCAGAAACATTTCCGTGGAGAAACCCTTTTCGGTGTCAGCAGGGGGCGCCCACTCTCTTCCCAAGTGGAACTTAGGCTTAATGTTCGCAGCTACCCAGCCCCCGCAGCGCATTTGAACCTGCACAAATCCTGACCCCACGCACCGTGGGAAGGTTTTGGAAAAATCCTAACTATCCCAGCCCTCTCACGAGGCTTGTCTGCAGCAGCTTCCTCGTAGTCGAGGACATTGCCTAAATTCAAAATAAAAATGTCACTTTATTTCACGATTAATCTCTCCCTGTAAATACGGGGCTGGGTGATAACACACGCCAGGCCTCCCTCTCAATCCCCAAGGCTTGTGAAAGTTGCCCCTCGTGGAGTTTTCACAGTGTTGATAAGGGAACTATTCGGGGCATGGGATAATAGAAGTGTGCTTTATATCCAGATAAAGGTTTTTTTGTTGTGTTTTCCCTGCGGGGGGTACCTGAGGTGAGCCTGAAACAGAAGCCCGTTTAAGCTTCTCTGAGAGCTCCCTTTCTCTATGACGGCGGTTCTCAACCTTTCACAGGGGTCGCCTAAGACCATCGGAAAACACATATTTTCGATGGTCTTAGGAACCGAGACACCGCTCCTCTATCTGTCTCCAGGCCCACATGCAGATACGCCCACATACGAGTATCCGGTGACCCCTGTGAAAGGGTCGTTCAACCCCCAAAGGGGTCGCGACCCACAGGTGGAGAACCGCTGCTCTATGGGAAACGCAGCCCCAGCTCCCTAGCCCTGCCACTCAGGTTTGGCACTAGGGTGAGGCGCTGGCCTTGGGCACCAAGTTTAAGGAAGGGTGGACACAGGGGCTCATCAGTAATCAAGATAAATAACTGTTTAATGCAATGTCTTTCAAAAACTAAATTAATGTAAAAACACCCACGATGAACAGAACATCAACATTGTAAATAAAGACGGGCTCAACCCTGCACCTCCCATGCTCTTCTCAATTGCCTCACTCTTGGTGAGGTCCTGTCGTGTCTTATCTTTACTTACAATGTTGATATTTTGTTCATTATGATTGAATGTCATTCTTCCCTTCCTTTGCTCACCCTTTTCCAGTCTTACCCCCCTCCAGCCCCCCATGCCCTCAGACCCCTCTCCCCACCTGAGCCCCCACCCTGTACCCTCCACTCCCAAGGTTGGCTGTAGGACAATGAAGGGAAAATAACACTGAGAGAAGCCACAAGGCATTGGCTGGAGGGATTTTTTTCTATTAAACACTGGGAATGATGCCAAAATCAATAGTGGTGAGTTGTGAGTTGCTATAAACTGATGTCATTATCTGGACGCGAGGAGGGCTTCTGCTATGACGATGTTAGCAAACACTTATGGTGCATGGAACGCATGCCGGAAATGGTTCAGAGTGATTTACTGTATTTAGCTAATAAATCATTCCAGCTGCTGTGTGTGCGGCCATCCCACTCTGCTGCTGTTACCGAGCGCGCCCGCCTCCAAGCCCCACTGTGCTCGTGCTTTCGTAGCACCAGGGATTCTCCCTTCCCTGTGTTAAATTCAGTGCTTCAAGGGGTGAACTCCCACCACCTCCAAGAAGTCTCCCCAGACCACCAGCCTTTCCTGGAGGCCACTGTTTATGAACTGGATCAGATCAGCTAAAATGTGGTTCTTAGTTGGGGGGTGGCGGTGATTTTGTTCCAGAGGACACTTGGTAATATCTGGAGACATTTTGGTTGTCATACCTGGGGGAGGGCAGTTGCTCCTGGCATCCAGTGGTAGAGACCTAGGATGCTGTGAAACATCCTACGGTACCCAGGGCCACCGCCACAGCAAAGAACTATCTGGCCCCAAATGTCCCTAGTACCAACAAACCCTGAATCCAAACTTGCTAAGGTATTACTAAGGGTTTTGTGAAAACTCTCTCAGGAATGAATGAGGTTTGCAGTTCACCCTCAGGCTTTCATGCTTTTGCCCAAGCAGTGACAGACGTTTGCAATGAGTCCCTTGGTGTAAGGGATGAGCATAACAACAGGACCAGGGGTTTGAGGACACTCCTTTGTCCCCCACCTGAGTTTTGAACTAAATGACACAGACAGGAGTCAGCAGGTGGGAGCCACAGGGGCATCTGTATTACTGAGGAAGGGCCAGGTTGGACATGTCACTTAGGCGTGTGGCAACAATGGGCTTCTTAATTCTGAGTCCTGGAATCAGGCTTAGCCACGCAGGCCTAGGGAAAGCTGACCGTCCTCCATGGGGCAGAGCCTCTAACACTAAGCTTACCCATGGCCTAGAAAAGACCAGCGTCTGCAGACATTCACTTCCCAAAAGCTAAGAACGGAGAAAGGAACTGACCTCCACAGGCTCAATTCTTTTTATGAAACTGGTCCATCAGATAAGTCACTTTTTCATGGAGAGGAGTAAGCGTTGGGCCAAAGACCCAGAGTTTAGAGAACAAGCCCTCCTCATTGAAACCTGGTGGGTCAGTCAGGCTGGGCTGGAGTCTGCTGCTGTAACAAACATTCCCCAACTCTCGGTGGCTTAAAACGACAAAGGTTGATTTCTCACTTAACGCTGCATTTTTAATGCAGGCCATTACGGTCTCTGCTTTTCTTAGTCACTCAGGCATCCGGGCTGATGGGGTCTCCACAACTTAATGACATCACTGTAGTGACAGAAGTCTTCAGGGTTTGCTACAGAAGAGGAAAAGGAGAGCATGGAGAAATGTTCTTAAATATTCTGATTGGAAAAGACACAAGTGCCCTCACATTGGCCAAAGGAGTGAGAAGGCCACTCTTAGCCTCAATGGTCCTCCCATTTCCCAGAAGGACAGGTGAACTGGAATTGCCGCTGAGTGGCAGTAATGCCTTTCATAGACAAGGGGGGGGAGAAGAATTTCCTGCCCCTTCCACCACCCTCATCAACACTGGGCAAAGGCACCTCCTTTGGTAAAGTAAGGTGTTCTCAGCAAGCATTTTCTGGGAGCCCGTGCACAGCCCTAGAGGACCAGACAGAGCAGGAGAAGAGCTGCCACCTGGTCCAGACCTCACATGCATGGCGCCACCGTGTGACAGGGCAGAGCATTCTGAGCCTCGGGTTTTTCTTCTGCAAAATGGGCAGGCTGCACTTGATGTCTCCTCCATGTCCTGTGAGCTCTCTGAAGGTGGGAATATGTCTCATTTACTTTGCACCCCCATGCCTCACTCAATACCTGGCATGTATTAGACACACAGTAATTCTAGTCAAAGCAGTGCACAGATCAGCTACTCTGATTCTGTATTAGTTTGAGGAGTAAGACTAGGGGTACTCCCCACCCTATCATCGTTACACCTAACCCGTCGGTGGTTTCTAACTCCATCTGAGGTCAGCTCTGCGTCTTATGCATGTTCCTGCGCAAGCCCCAGAATCAGAGCCATTAGCTGACTGGCTGCTGGTCACAGATGTGTGAGTAAACCCAGCCAAGGCCAGCGGAAGAACCGCCCAGCTGATCTTAGTCCAAGTGACAGACTACAGAACAGTGAACTAGGCTGGTGGCTTTAAATCAAGTTCTGGGGTGGTTTGTTGTACAGCAATACACTCCTGACATACTCTGCAAGCCACCATCCACACTTTAGTGGAGTGACCTCTCTAAAATACAGGTCTGAACATGACACTCCCCTGTTCAGTCTCCCTGACTCTCGGGGCCCATAGGGAATGTTGACCTTGGCATACTGTACTTCCCCATGTATAAGACGCTCTCATGTATAAGACGCACCTTAATTTTGGGGCCCAAAATTTGAAAAAAAATGTATTACATAAAGTTATTGAACTCAAGTTTTATTCATCATAAAATTCATACAACTCCTCATCACTCTCAAAACTCCCAACCATTAGCTTGTCCTCATCTGTGTCTGATGACGAGTCACTGTCTTCATAGATTGCCTCGTCCTCAGTTCCATCTACGGCATTTGAAATCTACAACCACTGTATAAGACGCACCCAGTTGTTAGACCCCAAATCTTTTGAAAAAAGGTGCATCTTATACATGGTGGAATACGGTAATTCTTCCAGCCCTTGATTTCACTGGCTGAGAACTTGGGTGAGGCAAAGGCCGCAGGGGAGTCAACACCCTCATTGTCCTATTTAACTTCAAGACCCAGCTTGGGGCCACCTCCTCTGTTACCCGCTTCCTTCTTGAATTCCTCCCAGGTGGACTCTGTCACCCCATGATTACTCATCTGGTACTGAGAAGTAATCTCTTTCCTTATTGGCTGCCCCTGCTTGCAGGAAGATCAAGGGTGGGTATGCCAAAGATGCTTCCGGAATCTCTGGTGCAACATCCTGCCAAGAGACCCTGCAGCTCTTCTGGGACACCTCCAGTGACAGGAACCCACTGTTCTCCAAGTTCTGTTATGGGACAACTATCATGGGACAGCCCTGCACATCAGAAAGCGCTTCCTCAAATTAAGCCAGAATGTGTCTCTCAGGGATGTTCTCTCTGTAGTCTTACTGGGGTCACACTAACTACCTTTGTTCTCCTGTCCTGCCCCCCGGCTTCTTCAGGTAAGCCCTCTCATGCCCTAACTGTGTCACTGAGGATGTGCTATTGAGTCCCTTCACCAGTCTGACCCCTTTCTTCTGAGTCAGCTAAGAGGTGGACACAATACTCCTCATGTACCCTGTCCAGGGCTAAGCTAAATGGGATATCACCTCCTTCGTTTTAGATGCTATACTCCTATTAATGCAGCCCAAGGGCCAGCAGTTATTTTGGCACCCACAGCACACTGGGCTCCCTGTGAACTGAAACCCTGAAGTGTCTTCTCCTCATACTTGCTGAGCCCTGACCAACCTTTCTGATACTCATCTGTTCCCTGAAGCACTTGGAAAGTAGTCCTGGCTTCCTGCTCACTGCCTTAAATCCAACCCCAGCCACAGGGAGTCTCTGCCACCATCAAGGCAATTCAAATGGTGGGATCTCTGGCACTTAGGCCTTTCCTCTGACTTCACGGCCTAGCAAGCATCCCAGGGTTTGGACATAGCCCTGCCCAGGAGTCCAGCTGACTGGGTGACCTTGGGCAAGTCTCTGCCCATCTCTGGGCCCCACCTTCCTTACCTGTAGAATGGAGGAGTTGAGCTTGATGATATTTTCTTTTTTAAACTTTATTGGATTCACAGAGAGATCCCTTGTACCCTTAACTCGGTTTCCCCCAATGGTAACATCTTGCTTGAGTAGAGATGAGTATCACAACCAGGAAACTGACATTGATATACTGTTTCAGATTTTATTCAGATTGCACCAGTTTGACACACACTCATTTTGATGATATTTCAAGCCTCTTGTAGCTCATAGGAGAAGACTTCCCATCTGCTCCTCACCAGGCCAGTGACTCATCTCCAGTGAGCAGGAAAATGCCTGTGTCCATTGCAACACATGGGAGTCTCCCCAGGCTGGGACTTGGGGGGCTCAGTGCTACTCAATGGTGATGGATGGGGTGATGGATGTGGAGGGGAAGGAGGCAGACAGCGTGGGCTCACACGACGGGCTTAAAGCTGGAAGAGTGGGCTGGAGAAACTCCGTGTCTCTGCTTGGCCCATCTCAGAGAGAAAGGGGGAGCCCACGCGGGTGCTGGAGAGCCATCTGCTAACTCCGTCCTCCATGCCAGGTGTCGGCCCTACAAGGTGGGTGGGGCCTGGGCCTGGACCTAGGTGTGGAATACTCCAGGTGAGCACATCTGTCAGATCCGCGGGAACTCAGAATCGTCATTTCTCCCACAGCCCTGATCCTTTTAACCAAGGCAGGAATTCTTCCCTCTGCCAATGAATAATTGGCCTTCCCAGTAGCAGGGCAGCAGAATCCTTCCTGTGGAGGTTTGCCAGTTTCTCCCCCACCGTGGGGCTGCCCACGGAGCATTGGGAAACGTTACCGCATTCCCTAGGTCAGAGGTCTGGCTTATCCGAGACTGACCTGACAGTCTGCTGTGGAGCTACAGGCCTGTGAGCAGGGTTCTGATTTCCCAGCCAACACCCTCTTCCTGAATGTGGGATTGTTGTTTGCAGTCCCTAGGAAGGATTTTTATAAGCCACCAGTTTAACACAGGGGCTGAGAATGAAAGAAAAGTGCACAGTTGGGTCAGTTCACACAGAGGGAGCCTGGGCATTACCGTCCTTTTCCAATTCCCTGCTCGCCCTGCCTGCCCTTGGCACTTTGCTACGGGGCCATTGGCCTCTGGATTTCTTCCCCGGGGGCTCAGAACCTGCATTGGTGTTGGACGCAAGTCAGCCAGGTGGCCAGGCTCTGCCCCTGGGGAGGGCGCTGTGCCAAATGGCGGAGGGAGCCTCAGCTGTTGGCAAGAGCACTGCTGCTCAGCACCAAAGAATCGGTGCCCTGTGGGAGCCCCCGGAGGTCAACTCCAAGTCTCGTTCCTCTGCCTTGGTCCCTGCTGTGTCCTCAGTGCCGATGACAGAGTTTGGCACGAAGTACGTGCTCCGTAAATATCAGCTGAATGAACGAGTGGAGATCAGTGTTGTTTCAGTGCTTTCAAATGGCCAAAGGAAGCCTGGAGTCTGGATTCTTACATGGGATTTACATGTTGGGAACTAACTCAAAAATGTTTGTTTAATCACCATGTGGTCCAAGTTAAACAGGTGCACAGGCTGGACCCTGCGTGGTGACCTAAATCCAGGCTGCCTGAACTACTCTCTGCTCGCCAGGAAACCTATGGGGCTGGAGCACTGCCCATAGGGCTGTCACCAATGGCCTGTGAGGGCCTGTGGCCTAGCTCCTGTCAGTCTCTCAGACCCCATCAACAGGCTGCAGGAACCCTGGCCTCCTTTGCATCTCTCGAACGAATCTGCGTCTTTGCTTCTGTCCCATGGGGACCAGCCCGTCCCATGCAGCAGTAGAGGCTGCTCGTCCGCCGCCCCCACTCCTTCCATGGAGAGTGACCTTGACCTAGCCCACCTGCTGTCTCCTCCCCGCGTCCTTCTAGGACCCTGCCTGCCTACAGAGCCCCAGTGGACAGCCCATTCTCCACCTTTCCGCTCCTTCACTGTTTTGTCTCCAGTGACCTTCTCCTTCCCCTTATTCCAACCACTGAATGTCATGGCCACACTTGGTCCTTGTCATCTCCTGGGATGGCCCCACCTCTGGAAGGTTCCGTGCACACATACTTACTCTGTGGCTACAGCCTCCTATTTTTTCTCACTCTATCACCTAGTGCTCCCATGACACCTGCTTTTTAAAACCATATCAATGTCACTCTCCTTCCGTCACCTCTTGTGTTCATTTCTGTCCTGAATTCAGCTATTCCCTATCATCTGATCAGTACCCACAAATGCTCTTGAACTATGGCCATTCATTGGACAAAACCGCAGCCCTGGAGCAATCCTACACTCAGCCTTTCGGGGGCTCTCTGGGCACAGCTAGAGCAGCTGAGCTACTCACACACCAAACTCATGCCGTCTAGCTCCAGCTGGAGCCTCAAAGCCCCCTGGTCCACATCTGCTTCCCTCTCTGCCCTTAACCATCATAGATCCTCCCAACATCTCCATTCTGCTCAAACCTCAAATCGCTCCATGACTGCCTCGTACTTCACCTCTCCATCTTTCTCCCTTCCTGCCTGTGAACCACCTACCTCTGGGTCTGGTTTGCCAGGACACTCCTTTTCAGCTTACATGGCGCCTCCTCCAGGAAGCCCTCTCTAATACCCCCTCCCTGGCACCTGGGCTGGATGTCCCTTCTCTGTGCTCTCAGAGTATCTCTTCTCACATTGACGGTGACACTCTCCTAATTATTGTCCCTGTGGCCATGAGCTCTTGAAGGCAGACTTTCAGGTTCGCCACTGGGTCCCTGTAGCAAGGAGAGCACTGATGCATTAAGAGTTCAATAAATATTCTTTCATGCGTAGCCCAAGTTTTTCTGGCCATGTGTCTTGGGCATGCCTTCCCCTCGCTCTCCACATATTCAGAAAATACGCTTGGTAAAGCTCAGTTCACACTTTACTCTCATCACAGCATTAATTCTGCCAGCACTAGAAGAAACCCGCCCCCATTCCCTCTGAATGCTCAACGTGTGGGATCTGTGGTGTGTTCATGTGATGTCTCACTGTCCTTTTTATTATACTATAACTATTTAGAGCTACATAAGTTTCTTGTGGATAGGCTCTCTAGCTATGTCATCTCGGTGTTCCTAGCTGTTAGCCTAGACAATTTTGGATGGGCAAGCGGAAATGCAATAAGAGATCCTTACTGGAAATTTGTATTAGTTTCCTGTTGCTGCTGGAACAAATTACCACAGACTTGGTGACTTAAAATAACACAAATTTATTATCTTATGTTTCTTCAGGCCAGACATCCAAAAGCAGCCTCACTGGGTTGAAGTCGAGATATCCGCAGGTCGGTTCCTTCTGGGGGCTCCAGGGAGAGCCCATTCTGTGCCTTTTCCAGCTTTTAGAGGGTGCCAGCGATCCTTGGCTCATGGCCCCTTCCTGGCATCACCCCAGCCTCTTGCTGCTGTTGTCCTATTGCCTTCTGACTCTGACGCTTCTTTTTGGCTTTTATAAGGACCTTTGTGTGACATGGGGCCCACTCAGAGAATCCAGGACCATGTCCCCATTGCAAGATCCTTAGTTTAGTTGCATCTGCGAAGTCCCCATTACCACAGAAACTTTTACAGTTTCCAGGGACTAGATCCTGGTTACCTTGAGGGGCCATTGTCAGCCTACTACGATAGTATTGGCTATGTCAGAAATAACTGATCAGGAAGCCACGCTTCTTGGCTCATTGCTGTTTTAATTCTGCCAGAAAATTTGGAGGATTTCTTTCCTACGGGATGAGGACATTGGAGTAAGACTTCTAGGGGTGCATCGTTTATAAAGTTCCCACACCTTGGTCCTGAAAAGCTGGCCCACAAAGACATAGATGACGGGATTCAGGCAGCTGTTGATGAAGGCGAAGAAATTGGCCCACTGGAGGCCCAGGTCTATGACATTGTCCCAGAAGCAGCCTTGGATGGCCTCCACCTTGAACAGGAATTCCAGGAAGGCAAAGACGTGGTAGGGGGCCCAGCAGACCAGGAAGGCAGCCACGAGCGTGAGAAGCAGTGCTGTGGTCTTGCCATCCGTGGGGCCCCCACTCCTCATCCTCCTGACATCCGCCCGCCCTCGCAGGGAGGCCAGGATGTGGTAGTTAAAGAAGACGATGGCAGCCAGCGGGAGGAGGAAACCCAGCACGTTTAACTCCACGATCCTTACAAAGTGCCAGGCCTCGTGGGGTAACAGCAGCACACAGGCAGAGATGTTCAGGTCCGGGACGGCTTTGACAGAGCGGAGCAGGAATGTGGGGATGCTCAGCAGGCCCCCCAAGACCCAGATGAGCAGGCAGGTGGCCTGGGCCAGCCGCCGCCGCCGCCGCCGCCGCCGGCTGGCCATGGGGTGCACCAGCACGCTGTAGCGGTCCTGGCTGATGGCCACCACCAGGAAGATGCTGACGAATAGATTGGCCTTTATGACTCCATTGACCGTGCGGCACAGGACGGCTCCGAAAGGCCAGTTGAACTCATTCCAGATGTTCTCCGCCCAGAAGGGCAAGCCCAAGACGAACCCCAGGTCGGAAGCTGCCAGGTTGGCCAGGTAGATCTCAGCCACGGTCAGACGCTGCCGGGGCACGAGGAAGATGGACAGCACGAAAAGGTTTCCCAGCAGGCCACAGGAGCAGATGGTTATGATGAATGTCGGTAACACTCTGTGCAGCAGGTCCCAGGCTTCCCAAGGATTGGCACAGGACGTGGCATTTGGAGGCAGGAGCTGGCTCTGGTTGTAGGACTGGAACTCCAGGAGCGTCTGGGATGCCATCCACAGTGACCTGCAATGAACAGCACGTAGCATGACATGGGAGGCCGCCAGCTCCTGCCCGCCGGCCTAATCCAATTGCCCACGGTTTTGGAAAGTAAAGTTTTACAGGCACACTGCCGCACCCATCCATTTACGTATTTTCCATGGCTGCTTTTGTGTTACAACACTGGCGCTGAGTGGTTGCAACAGAGACCGTGTGGCCTGCAGAGCTGAAAATATTTACCATCTGTTTGTTCCCTTAGAGGAAAAGATCGCCAACCCCTGGTATAAAGGAAAGGACCAGGGCTTTGAAACCTGAGCCCAAATCCTGGCACAACCACTTGGTGTGGGCCACTTAGACCCACTGACTTTTTCTCGGTGAAAGTCAGAGCTAATTGGATACCTCTTGTGGGACCGTGGCAAGGACTGGTGATAGTATCTATGGGGTGCTTGGCATGGCTGCCTGGCATAGAGGAAGCACTCAGCGGAAGTTGGAGACTAGTCTTATTATCAACCATATTATTATTATTATGAATAGTTAAACAAACATTTAATGAGCACCTACTTTGTGCCCGCACTTTGCCAGGTGCTGGACATACAGGGAACAGGACAGAGCATCCCTCAGCCTGAAGGCGTTCACTCTAGAGGGTTGCAGACATGGAGATAGTGGTAATGACCTAAGATGGAATCAAGCAAGGGTTAGGAAGAGGCATGGTCAGCGTGGCAGCCGATCTGGGACCAGTGGGGTGGACGGGGTTGGGGCAGTGGTGGGAGGTTTTCAGAATGATAAGATTCTTGAGCTGGGCTTGAAAAATATGAGCAATAAAATAATAACTAACATTTATTAAATGATCTCCATGTCCCAGGCATCATCCTAAGAGTTTTGTATTTAAGTGTTTTCTCATTTAATCTTCCCAACAGCCCTGTGAAGTAGAATCATTGTCATCTCCATCTGACCAATCAGAAAATGGAGCACAGGGGCTGGCCGAGTGGCTCAGTTGGTTAAGAGCTGGCTTGGGAGCATGAGCTCTGAGCAGCAGGGTCACCGGTTAGGTTCCCAAATGGGCCAGTAATGCTGCACCCTCTATAGCTAAGATGGCGACGGTGTAGGCTGCAGTGGGCTGTCGTGAGCTATTGTGTGTGGCTGGCAGCCAGTGTAGTGGCTGGCAGCTGGCTGCTGGTGAAAACTGCTGTGAGCCACCATGAGCAGCCATTCAACGGCCAGCGACCGACTGCCTCACCAGGAAGAGTGCAATGATCACAATACCAACATGGGCCAGTGAAGTGGCATCCTCCACAACTCGACTGAAGAACAAAAGGACAGTGACTTGTCTGTTCCCCTTCCTCTGATTCCCCAATCCTGTTCCCCTCCCCCAATTCCCCAATAAAATCTTTAAAAAAAATAAGAAAATGGAGCACAGAGAGACTGAGTCACTTGTCCATGGTCACACAGCAGGTTGATTGCAGAGCTTGGGTTCAAACCCAGGCAGTCCTATTCCAGTGCTTCTGTCTATTGTCTGCTGCCCATTTTGTCCCCACTTGGTAGATGAGTTCAGGCCCAGAAGTTAATGACTTATCCAAGGAGACGTAGCTGGTGGGTGACAGCACCAGGCTATGGACCTCAGTCTGCCATGACCCCGAAGGCCACACTCACAGCCACACAGCTGGCCTTCCTCCCATGTGCCCACGCTGTGGGAGAGGGATATAATGGGAAGGAAACAGACCAACTCCCAGCCCTCTGGAATCCATGGAGAGACGGGATACATGTCCTGTACTCATGGAATTGTGGGTACCAGCTGGCAAAGCTGGCCTCAACCCACTCAGGGGACCCACATAGTCCCATACACTCAGTGAGACGACTTCTTGCACTGTGGGATTTCTGGGGTTCCGCACCTGAAAATCCTTCTTCCACCTGAAGGAGTTAATATACACAAAGTGCTTAAAATAGCTCCTGGCTCTTCATAAGCACTTGCTAAATGTTCACTATTATGACCATTATTACTTAGTGATGCTTGAGATTCCTTCGACTGGGCAAAGCCTCATTGCATCAACACAAGATCCTGTGTAAGAGAGAACTCATTTCTTACAGAGACTATTTGGCTGTGCGACCTTGGGCAAGTCGCTTTATGTCTCTGAACCTGACTTTCCTCATCTGAGGAGGACCTGATGACCTTCTAGCTGTGACGTTCTGTCTGTAACTCACATACTGTCCCATTCACAGTATAATCCACCAGTTCCTCCATGCATTTATACACTAAAACATTTACTGAGCACCTACTCTGTGCTCATTATTTGGGACACAAGAGTGAGTGAAATAGACAAAGATTCCTGTGCTCAGGGTGCTTCTGTCCTCAGGGGAGGCGAGAGTCAATAACAATAAATCTACTGAACACATGTGTTAGCAGGGGGGATGGTGAGACGTGGTCAGGCTCTGGATATATTTTGAAGATAGTACCACCATGATTTTCAATCGGACATTAGGTTTGTTTTTTTTTAAACTTTTATTCCCTATGTTTTAGTTTACATTTCCATGACTATTTTGTAACTACCAATTTATACTTCTTAATCCCTTTCCCTTTTTCACCCATTCCCAACCCCGTTCCCATCTGGCAACCATCAAAATGTTCTCTGTATCTCTGAGTTTGTTTCTGTTTTGTTTGTTTATTTTGTTCTTTAGATTCCACATATAAGTGAAATCACATTGCACCTGTCTTTTGCTGTCCAACATACTCCACTCAGCACAACACCCTCCAGGTCCATCCATGCCGCTGCAGATGGCAAGAACCCATTCCCTTCCCCGGCCAAGCAATATTCCATTGTATATATGTACCACCTCCTCTTTATCCATTCTTCCATTGGCGAACACCCAGGCTGCCTCCACATCTTGGCCATTGTAAACAATGCTGCAATGAACGTGTGGATGCACATGTCCCCTCAAAGTAGCATTTTAGGTTTCTTTGGATAATTACTCAAAAGTGGAATTACTGGGTCCTTCTTTGTCTCTTGTTATAGCCTTTGTTTTAAAGTCTATTTTGTCTGGTATAAGTATTGCTACCACAGCTTTTTTTTTTCCAATTTTTGTGAAATACCTTTTTCCCATCCCTTTACTTTTAGTCTGTGTATATCTTTTGACTGAAGTGAGTCTCTTATGGACAGCAAGGGTCTTGTTTTCTTATATATTCAGCCACCATTGGAGCATCTAATCCATTTACATTTAAAGTAATTGTTGATAGATATGTAGTTATTGCCATTCTGTTATTCATATTTTTATTTATGTATTTATTTATTTATTTATTTACTTGGTCTTAAGGAAGTCCTTCTAAGATTCCTTGTAATACTGGATTGGTGGTGATGAATTCCTTTAGCTTTTTCTTATCTGGGAAGCTCTTTATCTGTCCTTCAATTCTAAATGATAACTTTCCTGAGTAGAGTAGTCTTGGTTGTAGGTCCTTGCTTTACATCACTTTGAGTGTTTCCTGCCAATCCCTTCTGGCCTGCAAAGTTCCTGTTGAGAAATCAGCTGACAGCCTTATGGCAGCTCCCTTGTAGGTAACTAACTTCTTTAAGAGTCTCTCTTTGTCTTGAAACTTTGGGATTTTAATTATGATGTGTCTTGGCGTGGGCCATTTTGGGTTCATCTTGTTTGGGACTCTCTGTGCTTCCTGGGCTTGTGTGTCTATTTCTTTGCCAGGTTAGGGAAGTTCTCCGTCATTATTTCTACACATAAGTTCTCAATCCTTTGCTCCCTCTCTTCTCCTTCTGGTACCCCTATGATGCGAATGTTGGTATGCTTGATATTGTCCCAGAGTCCTCTTAAACCCTCCTCATTTTTTTTTTCTTTTTGCTGTTCTGGTTGGGTGTTTTCTGCTACCTTATCTCCTACATTGCTAGTTCAATCCTCTGCTTCATCTAATCTGTCGATCCCATGTAATGTATTCTTCATTTCCATTATTGTATTCTTTATTTCCAACTGGTTCTTTTTTATGTTTTCTATCTCCATTTTCATGTTTCCTATCTCTTTGTTGAAGTTCTCCCTGAGATCACTGAGCAACCGTATAACCAGTGTTTGGAACTTTGTAGGTTGCTTGTCTCCATTTTGTTTAGTTCTTTTTCTGGAGCTTTGTTCTGTTCTTTTTTTTTTGAGACATATTTCTTTGTCTCCTTATTTTGACTACCTCCCTGTGTTTGTTTCTATGTACTAAGTAGGGCTGCTACATCTCCCGGTCTTAGTCGAGTGGCCTTATGTAATAGGTGTCCTGTGGGACCCAGTGATGCAGTCTCCCTGGTCACCAGAGCTAGGTGTTCCAGGTGTGTCCCTTGTGGGGATTGTGTGCACCCTCCTCTCGTAGTTGAGACTTGATTGCTGTTTGCATGTCAATGAAGGGATTGACCCTCAGGCTGATTGGTTGTGAGGACTGGCTATGACTACAGTGGAGGTGCTGTTATTCAGAGGTTGACCCTACAGGGCACGGTTCACTTATTGGGGCTCTGGTGCCTGCCTAGTCTTCCCTTTGGGTGTATCATCCTAGGAGGTGGTCGAGTGATGGTTCAGCCTGGTCTGAAGCTGACCACTTGGACCCACTGAAGGCCAAGTTCAGCCACAACCTGTGCCCTGCCTGGGGCCACCTGGAATAAGCCACAAAGAAATCTAGAGATAGCCACTCCCTGCATGTGCTTAGAAGTGCCTTGAGGGGCCAAGCCACAAACCAAGGCCGGCTGTCTCTAGTGCCGGGCTTAGCGCTGCTCAGCCAGGGGTATGGGACGTGCTGAAGCCAGATGCTGCTTGTTTGGGTTTTGTGAGCCTTTGAGAGATTTTAGGAAAGTCCATAGTATAAGCCAAGGCAGGCCGTTTATACAGAAAAGCCACTGGAAGTGGCTTGGGAGTGCCCAAAAGTTGGGTGGGGTGTGGTCCCAGAATCACCAGGGCGTGGTGAATTAACGGCGTTAGCCAGTTGCTGGAAACTCAGCTATAGCGGCCACCTGTGTCTGCATGCACAGAGGGGAGGGCGCAACAAAGAAGCAATGGCTTCCACCAGCTCCTTCGTCCGGGAGAAAGCTGCCCCTCCAGCACTTATCCTGAACCCGGACAACTCAGTTCTTCCCTGTATGTCCCTGGTGCCTTTCGAGCTGCTGCCCCAGCGCTGGAGCTCAGAGCGAGTGAGTCCGTCAGCAAGTAAGTCCTTGCGCGGTCTCTTTAATAGGAGCATCTGTGAGTGTAGCCACCCTCCATCCCACTCAGCCACAATCTCTGCTGGTTTTCATAGCCAGAAGTTATGGGGACTTCTCTCCTTGGCACTGAAAACCTGGGCTGGGGAAGGGCTGGGATTCTTCGTTCCTCAGTGGGGAACCTCCGTAGCCAAGATATCCGTCCTGATTTTTGATGGTCACAGGCATCTCTACCCCTCCTACACGTCTCAAGGTGGCTCATTTTGTATTTCTGTAGTTGTAGGGCTTCAGGTCAGCTAGAACTCGGGCAATTATCAATAATGGTTGTTCTGAGGTTTAGTTGTAATTGATGTGGTCTGATCAGACGTAGGTTTTAAGGAAGGTGGAGTTGGATGATGCCAAGATTTTTGGCCTGAGCACTTGGAAATATGACGTTGCCATCAACTCAAATGGAGACAACAGCGTGAAGATGGAGCAGGGTTTTTTGGGTGAAGATCAGGAGTTCACTTTTGGACATGTTAAGGTTGAGATGTCTGCTGGACATCAAGTGGGGATGTCCAATGGATGATTGGATGTACAAGGCTGGTGTCCAGAGACCAGGTCTGAGATAACGGTACATAACCAGGAGTTGTAATCACATAGATGGTATTTAAAGGCACAAGGCGGGGTGAAAGCACCAAAGGAGAGTGCAGGCAGAGAAGAGGATAAGCGGCTGGGCTGCTAGTGGACGGGTCAATGGGAACCGTGGCACATTATAGGCTAGGTGGCTGCAAAGTGTCTGTGGCATGTAGTGTCTGACCCAGGGCACACAGAGCAGTTGGGATCATCTGACTTCGTCATTTTGCAGGGCATGAATTCACAACTATTTATTTTGTTATTTGGCAATACTTTTAAATTTTGCAGTAAGCTTCTTCCTGTAGCAATGAGCTAAAATAATAATAATAATAATAATAATAATAATAATAATGTTCAGTGAAAATTTATGTCCTGAACTCCTGATTTTTAAAGAAGTTGATGATGAACGTGTAACTTGCATAAAATGTTTGTTGATGTTTGCATCACTATGGGGGTTATAGCGATTTCACTGGCCACGAGAAAACCTAAGACACAAAGCTGCTCCTTAAGAAGCTAATCACTTTAACAGGTTGTGCCCCTAAGGCATTGATTTCACCCATATAGTGGCAGAAGATGCTGTTATAGATTGCTCTGCGAAGCATGACTTCTCACTTAGATCAAGTGACTAGTCTTTAATTCAGCTCATTTTTAGTTGCAACTCATCTTGTGTATATACGACAATGCAAGTGCTGGCGGAGAATGTGTTAGCTCCATCAGAACTGCACGGACAGGGACAGGTGACAGTTTGACATTAGGATGCTCAGATTCTTCCAACAGGAAAACCAGTCACTTCCAGTCAGGAGTCAGTTCTTTCATTCAGCCCATGCAATCAAAGCAAAGCCTTTGGAAGTCCATTCTGGTGAAGCGACCAGCAGACTTTTCGTGAGGGCTGTTCTAAATTCAGTTTAAATTGTTCACGTTGGAAATAAAGGTGCTGTATTTTGTGATGATAACACACATTTTTGGTGGGCAGGGTGTCATAGTAACAATGATGTTCTTACTAAGATAAGAGACTGATTAACAGAAGTATACTTCAAACAGGTCGCGGTGCACACAATTTGTAACTGTATATAAATAAGTTTCAATATTCTCCCAATTGAAATGGAGATTGTAGTGAACAAGATTTACAAAACTTCCAAACATAGTTACTGAACTACAACTTTTTGTGAAGAAGTTGATGAAGAATTTGAAAAATAAAACACAACTTTAGCATGTATTTTCATTCTCAGCTGTCTAGCATCAGTCAATTTTAGAAGACATTGAGTCTAAGTGCCCTAAAATGTTATTAAACTGTTTGTTAAAGCAGACCTCTAAATTGTTGAATTTTGTTCCAAATCAATTGGAAATCTTCAATCAAGGTATTCAATAAGTGGAACACCAAATTTTAGCTTTCAAACCTTTTAGCAGATTATAATTATTGGAAACAAAGCTTTTATGTAGAAAATAATTAAAATTTTTTGCTAAAAGAGCAAGGAAGGAAATGATCAAATTAAATGATGAGAGCTCAAATGGCACACAAGATTTAATTTTAAAATATTCTAATGAAATTCTCTAATTAGATTTGGAATCTCTCAATTTGTAGGAAGAAGTTTTTCAATTGGATAAATTCGTGTTCTATACAGAAAAGAGATCGAATTGAGAAAGTCTATGATTTGCAGCATATAAATTTGACAAAGCATTCAAAAATGATAAATAACTACAACGTACTTGAAGAGTATAATCTGGTAAGAATATTTGTTGAAGAAAAAAACTCTGACATGAGGCATAAAGGCAACTGGTGAAAATACTTGGGTTGAAATATTTACATAATTCCATATGCAAAGAACTGGGCTTTAAAATAGCCTCTGCTAGTCAGGATTTGCTCAGAGCTTAACCAGGTATCTCAGCATCTACAGAGGGAACAATTTCTTAATTAAATATATTTTGGTCCAAGAGAAAAGTCAATTGAAGGTGTTATTTTAAATTTATTAACCATAAAATCTGAAGGCAAAGATTTCAGCAATTACATAGAACAATTAGAAATAATGAGACCCCATTGAAAGAGAAATACATTCTTTAGGAAAATGTCAGTGACATATCAGTCAGGTACAAGCCTAAGAGATTAATTGTATAGCACATGGATATGTACTAAGAATAATTATTTTGCTTATGTTATTTTTCAATGTTCAGTTGATTAACATAAAGAAAAGGTTTTATTTTGCTTTAATGTATAATATGTGGGTGTACCCATATATTTAAAGAGAAAATGTTTTTTGAAAATAAAGTTTTCACAAGAAGTACTTTATAACTTTGGCAAAAAAATGTAAAAGGAGCCACTTTATTTTTTAATTTTTTTCTTAGCTGAGCCATCCTGCCACCTGTTGGCAGCTCAGCGGCAGCTCAGCTCGGGTCAGGCATCGAACCGCTGTTGCTCAGAGCTCAACACTCTTGAGCGAGCTCTTAACCAACTGAGCCACTCAGCCGGCCCAAAAAGAGCCACTTTAAAACTGGGCCAGAGCAGCCATCGCATAGAACTGCCTTGCATGTCTTATGCCTCAAACCTTTGGAATGTTAAAACAGGGCAACATGCCCTTTGAACTGGGCCTAATGCAAGCTTATGCCCCGAAGAGCTGTCTGTAAAGATAACACGGAAGTAGATATTATGACTACCAGACTGATGGCCACCGGACTGCAAATGAAAAACATTTTGTAGAATAAACACCATTATGTTATGTTATCTGCACCACAGAAATGCCTTCCTTGAACTGATGTCATTGTTCCCCTTCCCTTTCTCATAATCACCCATTTTCTTTGTCTCCTAATCAGAACGTCATTTAGGCTTTTAGTTGAATCATAGCCTCCTGAACAGCTATTCTTTGGTCTCACATAAATGCTTGTTGCCTTTCACTCTGAGAGACCTTTCTTTTTCATTTTTGGGTTAACAACTCCATCAGTATAATATAACCAACGTGTTTTAAGTTGCCCAGTTTGTGGTCATTTGTTATGGCAGCCACAGGAAACCAACGCGTCCAGCACAGCTGATTTCTCAGACGCCTGGTGGACACCCCAGCAGCCCCTGTGCATGTGTGGGAGCTGCTTCCTGAGACTACCACTGGGCCCCATGGCGTTCCTTCCTGTGCCCTGCTGTGCACGTGCTGAGGAAGTTCTATGGACCAGGGAGAATTCGCATGATGTCTCCGTCTCAGCCCCAATCTTCCCCTACCCTGAGGCTGCAGAGTGAGACCCTGGTGCCCAGATCTGACCCTTCAGAAGTGGCCACACCTGTGGTCTGCTGAGGGTCCGCGACTGTGCTGGGCTTTAGGTAACTTGATCCTGACAATGTGCCTGGGAGGAAGGGTGCCCATTGTACAGATGAGCAAACTGAGGTGAGAAAGAGTGAAATGACTTGCCCAAATTCATGTGGCAATATGAGCTGGTCCATCTGTGCCCAGCTCAGAGTCCAGGCCTCTTTCACACAGCACACTGTGTCTATAAAGAGAATGGGCCTGGAGTCAGGGAACCTGGGCTTGGGTCCCGGAGTCACCAAACTGTGTGAGTGTGGGCAGGTCAAGTCACTTCTCTGAGCCTCAGTTTCCTCATCTGTAAAGTAGGAATATTGGTGTTTATTGCAAAGAGTCATTGTGAGGCTTGAACGAGATCATGCCTGTAAAATCGCTCGTAGGTTGCAGGGCATCAAATCCCAGACTTTAATGATGACAAGCAGCATTCCACCCTCCATAGTAACAATAACTGTGGTAGTCGTAATGATGATCAAGTGTCCAGGTCCCTCTGAGTGGAAGCAACCTCTGCTCCACGCGGACTACGCTGCTGTTATAACACAAGGTTGGAAGGTACCACGAGTCCCCCTTTCTGCTCTTCCTGAACTACGGAGCAGTTCAGGGAGGACCTGGGACCCGGCGCGCTAGGAAACGAAGGCACTGAATTCCAGAAGGCTGGGTTCCAAGAGGGCCTGGTGCTGGGCAGGGGGGTTCCCATTTGTCTCCAGTCTTGGAGCTTTAATCACCAGGAGTCTAAGAGGAACTGGAAGCGGGGGAGGGGATTCATTACGGAGGCTGAGAGAGCCCCCCAGTGTGGCCTCCTTTGTCTGCCCCTTTCCTTCTGCAAGTATCCTTGAACACTCAGGGGTGGGGATCTGTGTCCCCTGTGAAGCATGGGTGCCTGGGCAGGCAAGGATGGCCCTTGGGGGGCAGTGGGGGAAGCCTGGCTTCTGTGTCCTCCTAAGAGACCACAAGGTCAGCGAGAGGCACCACCAGACCAAAGGATGGCCCATGGGTCTGTGGTGTGAGGCTGAAGGATCAGCAGAATAATGGCCCCCAAAGATGTCTCCGTCCTAGTCCCTGGGACCTGTAAATATGTCAGCTTACATGGCAAAGGGACTTTGCAGATGTGATTAGGTTAAGGACCTTGAGATGGGGAGATGATCCTGGATTATGGAGGTGAGCTTCCATAATGTAATTAGAAGTGAAGGTGATTTCATTTGTAAGTGAAAGAGGGAGGTGGGAGGGTCAGAGTCAGAGAGACGTTAGAAGACGCTGCACCAGTGGCTTTGACGATGGAGGAAGGGGCCACAAGCAAGGAATACAGGAGCCTCTAGACGCTCAGAAAAGCAAGGAACGGAGCCTCCCCTGAAGCCTCCAGAGGGAACACAGCCCTGCCGACACCTTGACTTCCGCCCGGTGCAACAGATTTTAGACTTCTGACCCCCAGAACTGTAAGATAATAAGTCTGTGTTGTTTTAAGCCACTATGTTTGTGCTAATTTGTTACAGCAGCAACAGGAAACCAGAACAGGGACACGGCTTCATCATGCCCAGAAAATCAGGGACTGCCAGCTATGCCCCTGGCAGAGACCTCTGACTTCTGCTGGAATCTGATCGGTTCAGCAAACACTGCCCCCGCCATCCCACAGGACCCGCTGAGTCCGTGACCACGGCAGCCACAGCCTGTGTCTGCTCAAGCTGGGCTTTTGTGTGAAGTGTTGTCCTTACCAGCTGATCCTGTGTTTATATCAAGCTGGCCAGAGAGGAGAACTCTTCCTTCACTGGTTCTTAGTTTTAGCTCTGATAGTTGCCTAGCACAAAGTAGGTGCTCAATAAACAGGAGTGATTTGCTCCTATTTGAAAAACTCAGAGGTGACATTGGGCAAGTCTACTAGAGATGACAATCCTGTAATTTCTATGGGATGTTTTCTGAGTTCTGCACATTTTTAACATTGGCATGTGGTACTTGGGAGACAGCCTGGCTTTCTTCCACAAATTAGCCTTCTTCAAATTAATTCCAACATCCACAGTGAGGCAATAACAAGGCATTTGAAATACAGACACTGGTATTAACGAATGTCTACCCAGTCACATAATAACACGTGTGGCTATTTTTAAGCCACAGATAAACCAATCAGTTACTGGCCTTGTGAAATCTTGTAAGTGATCCTGGGGAGACCAGTTTGATTTTTATACATCAGAATTTGTAGACTGTAACTGGTCAGAGTCCACATGGAGCTCTGATGGCTGTATTCAGCCTCTAAGTCTTTCATAATGACCGGGATAGAAACAGCTGCTGGAACCTCCACAAGCTGTTCCAAATACTCACTCCTCCTTTTCCGGAAAAGCAACTAAAACCCAAGGTAGGCACGAATACAAGTCTCTCGAATTGATTTAGAATTATGTTACAAAAAATACACTTAACAGGACGTAGAAACTTCTGCCAATATCTAGTTGTAAAAGGAAGATTTGTTTGTTTGTTTTAAAAGACACACGGATCTCCCCTTACATGTTACTCTCATAAGAGGGAAAAACAGATGGTCGTTTACTTACTGAGGAAGAAAATGAACGCGCTCACAACTTCAGCCAGGCTTTCTGATGGCAAGAGCTGCCCTCGGAGGTGTTTTCTGTTCTGGAAAATGCTGTGGGAATCTGGGGGCTTTCACTTTACATAACCTCTGCTCCATTGACATCATCGGAGGAACTGCAGAAAAAGTGAGTCTTTCAGAGGGAGGAAGCAAGCTGTGGTTTTGAAAGGAAAACGGCTTTGCACTTTGGACCTGGCAAGAGGTTATTTAGCCACCATTTCCCTCCTTGCCTTGGTGACATCTGGGGAGGTGCAGGGAATACAGCCAATAATATTGTAATAACTATGTAGGGTGTCAGATGGGCACTAGACTAATCTGGGTGATCACTTCGTAAGGTATATAAATGTCTAACCACTATGCTGTACACCTGAAACTAATATTGTATGTTATCTACAACTAAAAAATCAATTTAAAAAAACTAAAAAAAAAAAAAAAAGATTTACAAAAAAGCAAAAACAAAACAAACCCTCACACACAAAAAAACCACACAGTGCGTTTTGGCATCAAGTCCCCACGAACTTCATGCATCAGTGGACACTGAGTGATGACTTTGCCCATTCGCAACAGAGTCCTGAGTGCTTGGGGTCCTCCAGCAGCTTTCATGGGAGTTGACGCGAACACCCCCTTTTGAATTTTGGTCGTGAAGGGATACATCGCCAAGAATCCATCAGCGTGAACCCCATTAAACATACAGTGAGTCAGGAAAAATTTGACTCATGCGATGACCAGGACTGAGTAAGATCAGAGGCACTTTCCCCTAATCCTCCCTGGCAGCCCTGAAGTCCGTTGGTGATCCAAGTCTGCATATATCAAGTTGAGTTACTCAAGACCTCATGTCCAAAGACATTCCTGGCTTTCTTTGCAAGTCCGGCCTCAAGATCCTTTAACTAAACCCTGCTTACCTTCTTCAGTCTTTGCTCTGAAAGATTACGACGTTGCCGGGTCCCTCCCTAAAGGCAGGAGAACACACACTCCCCTGGGCTTCTGGAAAGGTGACGCCCCACATCTCAGGCCTTCAGCCCTCCCCACACCCCAGCCCGGCCTCTTGGGTGCTCCATTTGCACCTCTTGTTGTCACCAACATGTCTGCCGCAGGGACTGTCCCCTTTGTTCTCAGAATCTGGCCCTTTTTACCGTGTTGCTGGACACCTCAGTGGGACGAACTGGACTTTTGAATTTTCTAGTAGTTTCCTCCTGTCGCTTAAAATTGTGGAAGCAGGGGGAAAAAAATAACGCATGAAGGATCGGTAGCAGATGTGTGATTTAGGGAGGAAGCTGGAATCTATCTCGGGGGAAGGTTCCTTCCAATCAGGAGAGACCTGGGGTTTTTTTAGTCATGCGATGTGAGGCGAGCGCCTGCCATCAATTTGGGGGAGATTTTCACCAGAGACATTTTCCAAATTCCAGTTAGCACTGTAGATCCAGGTCCTCACAGCCAGACCCCCCCACCCCCACCCAATTCCTCCCAACTCTTTGCAGAAAGTGGTTGGCTCTTTTCCCTTCATATGAGTTTACCCTGGACTGTTTCTGAGAAGTACTGTGCTTAGGAGATGTCTTCCTGCCCGAGCATGTGTTCACTTACAGGAGATCATGAGACCAGCTGTGCCGGGAGGTGGGGTGTACAGGGCTGGTGTGGGCTATGCCTCATGGAGGATGACTGTGAGAAGTGCCCTGAGGGCTGCAGGGCCATGTGGCTGGGACTGTCGGGGCCCCACATGGCACTAGTGATGGCTGAGTAAGCCGCACTTTGGGAAATAGCTCTGAGGCAAGGCCACGGGGGTCCCACCCTGTGGGCAGAACGGAAAATAATGTAGATGATTAAGAAAATGGATGTTCCCAGTGGTGCTCCCCAGGAAGGGAAATGGGAAATGGGAAGCAGACCTTGGTCCAGGGGTGGAGAGGGACTCCCTCTGTCTCTGGGAATGAGGGGGAGCGGGTGGGAGCCTGCATTGTGGGGGCTGAGGGCAGAGTGAGAGAACCCCAAGTCTATGAAGGGTCAACAGGGCCCTGTAACCTGGAGAAGACGGGAGGAGGCTTTGAGTGAGAACGGAGAGCTGCACTTGACGACAGTCCCCCGGGCACTGGGACACTTGAGGGAAAGCATGTGGGGAGAACACAATAGCACAGGGACTATTACGAGGCACCGAGAGGCGGGCAGTGCAGGATCCGGGGCTGCCGTCTAAGAATAGAGGCCAGCCTGGCCCGCTGAGGGGACAGGCCAACCTTCCCTGGGGTTGTCCTTAGTGACAATGCAGGGGGACTCTGGGCAGCCTGGATTTTCCCAGGTACAAGTGGGCTTGGACTGTGCTCGGTGCATATTCAAAGGAAGGTGAGCTGGAGTGTGAGGAACATGGGCACGCACAGGTCACAGTTCCCAGTGTGACACACAGGATCACTTTCCTCTTCTCCAGTTGCTAAATCGTGGAGTCACGTTGTCACCTCCCCTTTCTAGTCACATCCAGCAGGATGTTCAAGGTGGAAGACTCTAGTACATTTCACTCAGCGCATCCTACAGGTAACACCTAGATGCTCAGCGTCTTCTGCGTTCCTTCTAGTTCTCACACCACGTGACGTCTGTCTTGGCGGCATGCTCGTGTTGGTCCAGCCAGTGCCCTGTCCCCTCTGTGCAAGCCTTCCTTCGTCTTAGGTTCTAGACACTCACGCAACACGCAACACGTAAGTCTACAACAGAGCGCTCCAAACCCACTCCTTGCATTCTGATCGGATTCCTTCCCTTCAGCCTAGCCTTGTGCTAGATTAACATTCCAGAAGCGCTTGGATGTTGTCACTTCACAGGACAACAGCCCAAGCCCTTGAAATTCACCGACTCCTCCGTGGTCCTGCTGTGACTCGGGAGCCACCCCCCACCCTGGGTCTTCTGCCCCAGCTAGGAGGAGTGGCTCACGAGTCCCAGATCCTCCTTCCTAGGAGCGTTTTCTAGAAATGACCTCCGCACTCCTCTCCCCCTGCTTAATGCTCACCCGTCATCAAGTCCCGCTGTAACCCTCTGCCGCTGCGTGGAGCAAACATGTGCAGCCAAGTGTACCAACGCCACCGTAGAGGGTGTGCAGCATGCCCCACAAAGGGGGCAGAAATGGATAGGATGAGAGGAAGGTGTCAGGATGTGAGGAGGATAAAAAAAAATCCTAAATGTACGCTTAACAAAGCACAAATGCCTGTGAATCTGCAGGGTGACAGTTGTCAACCCGAGTGTGTCCTGGGCATACAGGCAGCTGTAGGAGCGTCCGTGGCCTGCGCTGATGGCCATTTAGACTAAGAGAAGGGCCCTGGTCACTGTACACTCAGCAGGAAAAGCTCCCCTGGGCCACAGACCAGGCTCCATAGACCAGGAGAGACTGAAAACTCCACATAAATTCTCCATCCCCATGTCGGCCTTGCTTTGGAGATGAACACTTTCTCACCTGGGCAATGGGGCTCACCAGACCCTCCTCTTACGGGAGTCATGAGAGCCCCATGAGCTCACAGAGCTCTGGGGGTGTGCAGCTGTGCCCCCAAAGGCCCTGGGTTTGGTGGAGGAAAGAATTAAATAGTTTCTGGCAAAAGTGAGGCATTGTCTGAGAGCATGGGTACAGAGGAAGGGAGCCAGCCCACCCAAAAGATACTAGGGAAGAGAGCTGGTGGGCCCAGGCAGTCCTGGGGACGCTCTGACCCTCAGTGTCCTCTTCTGGGAATGTGCCCTGCCTACTTTGAGAGTTGTTGTAAAGATCAAATACATGCATGGAAAACATATAATCTGGCAGAAAGTGTCCATGTGGAAAACCGCTTACGTCATTTTTCAGTCAGCCTAGAGGCCTAATGAGTCCATGTGTACAGCCAAACAAATAGGGACATGGGAAAAATTAGAAACCAGTAATTCACAGATGGAATTGATGCTGTGAGCATTTATCTTTAACATCAATTATACAGGTCGCCTTGATTGAGAGGGCTTCTACGAGCTGCAAAACTCTGGATACAGGGGAACTGAAAATGCTAAAGATAATTTTCACCTTTTCTTGAGGACTTGGGGGGTCACCCTTGACTGTCCCAGCCCTCCTGGAGGCTATGGACATGTGACAGAGTCAGACAAGCAAACAGAGAAAACCACATATAATTGTAATTGGAGTGAGTTCTATGAAGAAACAGAAGGGGTGTGAGGATTTGTACTCAGGGACGTCAGGGAGGCAGAGAGAAAGTCCGGAGGATGAGAAGAAACCAGTTGTAGAGTCGGAGCTCAATGCATGCGGAGGGAACAGCATAAGCAAAGGTCCTGAGGCTGCGACAGCTTTGCATGCTCGAGGAGCTGAAGACGCAAGTACACACGGAGTGTGATGGGTAAACAGCTGGAGAGGAGGTGCAGGAAGAACAGGCCAGCTTACACAGTGCCCGGGAGCAGCGGAAGGAGCTTGGAGTTTTCTAGGTCCAATGGTGTTGCGGGCTGAGGGAGGCCTAAGGGGTCAGCACCTGTGAAAGCGAACGGAAGGAAGAAGAACTCGGCAAAGCGGGGAAGGGCAGTCTTAAGAGGAGCCTCAGCAGATGTGGGAAAATTCTCAGACGGGATGACCCTTCAAAGCTGTCCGAGTTGGGGGCAAGCGTGCTGGGCCCCCCTCCTTCCCTTGGTCATCAGAGGCAGGACGCCCTGGCAAGGGACGTGAGCTTGGGCGAAGCAGTGCTCTCCGCTGAGCACTGTCTGCCAGCAGTGTTCCTGGCAGCGGGGGCAGTCAGGCCTTCTTTCCTGAAGGAGTCTCTGGGCGGCGCATCGCCGCACCCACCAGAACGGGGAGCCACTAAAGGCTTTTAAGCATTTGAAAAAAATCACCCCAGGTCTTGGGTGGCAAATAGATTGGAAGGGTTCAAGACCGGGAGGGGGATGGAGGTGTGGAGGAATGGAGATGTCGTTTGGAGGTAGAGCCAGGAGTACCTGGTGGTGTGTGGCACGTGGGGAGAGGGAAGAATCAAAGAGTTTTATTGGCTTCTTCGAGCCGGAGCAACTGGGTGGTAACGTTAACTGAGATGGGAGGATGAAAAGGGAATAGGTTTCTTAAGGAGAGGATCAGAAAGTTTGGTTTTGGACCTCGGTAGGCGCTCCTGTGAAATTCCTAAATGGGGTTCTCTAGTAGGCATTTGGATGAGAGAAGATTCGTCAGAAGAGGGCTAACTTTTCAGAGTTGTTGGCCTAGATGTGTGTTAGTCAGGGGTGTCCATAAAAACAGAAACAACTCTCTCTCTCTCTCTCTCTCTCTCTCTCTCTCTCTCTCTCTTTCTCTCTCTTTCTCCATCTCTCCCTCCCTCTTTCTCTCCCTCTCTCTTTTTCTCCATCTCTACCTCCACATCTATCTATCTATCTATCTATCTATCTATCTATCTATCTATCTACCTACCTATCATCTATCAAGATTTATTTCAAGGAATGGCCTCATGCGATTGCAGGGGCTGACAAGTCCAAAATCTGTAGGCCGCCCAGCAGGCTGGACACGTGATCAGAGGTTGATGAGGCAGCTTCCTTCTTCTCCTCCAGGAAAATTCAGTTTGGGCTCTTCTAAATGATTGGATGAGGCCCACCCACATTATCCAGGGTGACTCAACTGATGGTAGATGTTCACCACACCTACAAAAGATCTTCACATCGACACCTAGATTTGTGTTTCATTAACTAATGGGGAACTGGAGCCCAGCCAAGTTGACTCACCATCACAGGTGGTGTTTAGAGCCATGACTCTGGCTGGGAGTAGGTAGGGGGGACCCCATAGAGACATGAGAAGAGGGTTTGGGATTGAAGCCTGAGGAACTCCAACATGGAAGCTTCAGGTAGAGAAGAAAGTGCTGGGCAAGGAGGGCCTGAAGGAGCAGCCAGCGAAAAACAGGTTCTGTGCCAATCAAGTCCAGAAGACCCAGGTTAGACAAAGCAGAGTGGAGCAGGCCTCTTTCCTGCAGGACTTCTCAGGGCCTTTAGTATGCGTCTGTGTACGGTGAAGGCCACAGGAAGATGGAGTCGTTGCATTTCTTAGACTTACATATTTCACCATTCAGGGGTCGTTTTTTTGTTTGTTGGTTTATTTTTGTTGTTTGTTGTTTTTGAGAAACTTTGGGAAATTCTGCAGAAGTAAATAATGGTATACCAAAATAGCTTAAAAATTGGAAGGTGAGCTCTATAAGCGCTAGAAGAAAATGAGGTCAGGACTGAATTCAAGAGAAAGATTTGGGGCAACTAATGGGATAGGGGCGCTGATGGGAGATTCCTTCTTCTCAGAATGAGAGGTTCTGTTCTTCCATGATGGAGCCTAAAGAGGAGAGGTCAGATGACCCCAAAAGTCCATTCTGCGGTCAGGATGTCTCACTGCTTTGTCTCCCTCCGGGTGGATAGGTATTTTATGAGAAAATCTGATTCCAGAGTAAGACCCAGGTCCTTATGATCTAGTTCAGAAGTCATGGTGGGCAGGTCTGGGCCCCAGAGCCACCTTGCCAGGGTTTAAATCCCAGCTCCATCACTGTTGAGCTGGGTGCACTTGGACCATTTTCTGTTCCACCTCGTGGAGCCTCAGTTTCCTAATCTGTAAAGTGGGCCTCTTCTCGGATTTGAGATGGTGTGGTGACATAGCTGGTCAGCAGCCAGCGGTAGCTGTATTGGTTTTATCACTTTCTGTTGCATAAGACAGTGGCTGTGTCAACACAAGGAGGGGTTACACAGCTGTCCTCTATCTCGGCCAGGACTGGAGAGAAGAAACAGGCGTCCATTGCTAGCCCACTGAGTGGGCCGTGCAGGGTGACTCAGCGTGGAGGAAGCCTTAGAACTCCATCTTGGGCCACCTCCCAGGGCCGTCTCTAAACAACCTCCCACCTAGCTGGGCTTGGTGGCTGGGCTGCCTGGAAGCCAGGAGCTGTGGCCTTTTCTTAACCTTGCCTGAAATTCCCTGAATCAGCTCAACTTTTGGGCCTGAGGAAGTAAGAGAGAAACAGGGCAGCCTTGGTCCTGAGTCTGTAGAGATGGGCATTTAAAGCCAGCACCACCAGGCCTGTGGTGCACACACTCTGGGGGCCTGACCCAGCCCCTAACATGCTATGTGACCTTGGGCAAAGCCTTATATCCTCCTTTTGTAGGAAATCTCGACAATTCTGTAAGATGGCATATTCTATTCTTTCTCAGGAAGTCTTCTATCACCAACTATTATAGTATCTACTGTGTTTCCCCGAAAATAAGACCTAGCCAGAGAAGAAGCCCTAGCACGATTCTCCAGGATATGGAGGACACGCACCCCTCACATGAGGGTTTTCTGACCTGTTTCAGGGAGAAGGGTGCCTTTTCCACAAACTCCTTCAGCTTAAAATACTCAGTATGCTAAAGTGCCATATTTTGGCACCTAAAATCATGCGAGGGTTTATTTTCTGGCTAGGTCTTAATTTTGGGGAAACAGGGTTGTTCTCAGGAGACCTGAAGAAAGCGTGCGAGTCACTCTTCTGTTGTTGGGGGAGAGCGGTGAGCGTGGCTGTGATGGGTAATCTCAAAGGTGGTGCATATGCACTGAAAACTATTCGAACACCTGTATTAGTTTCCTAGGGCTCCCATATCAAAGCACCACAGGCGGAGTAGCTTAAAACAACAGACATTTATTCTCTCCTAGTTCAGGAGGCTAAAGGTCCAAAATCAAGTTGTGGGCAGGGTTGGTTCCCCGTGGAAGCTCGGAGGGAGACTGTGTTCTGGGCTTCTCTTCCAGCTTCTGGGGGTTCCAAGTGACCCTTGGCCTTCCCTGGCTCTAGAAGCATCACGCCGATCTCTGCCTCCTGTGTCTCTGTGTGTCCTCTCCTCTCCTTATAAGGATCTCCGTCATTGGATTTAGGGCATCTTATCCAGTATGACCTCGCCTTAACTTTACACTTCTGCAAAGACCCTCTTCCCAAATAAGGTCACATTTTGAGGTTCCATGAGTGTATGAATTTGGGGTGGAGGGGAGGGAACACTATTCAACCCATGAGAATACCTTCATCACAATCTTCACAACACCTAGATCCTCACTTTATAGGCAAAACGCTAGAAACCCAGAGACGCTAACAGACCTTGTCTAAACTCCCACAGCCAGGAAGTAGCAGAGCTGGGATGTAAAACAGGAGCGTGGCTCCTAGCCCAGGGCAGCCCCTGTCACGTCGGTGTCGCCCTTTAGAGTTTACAAAGCCCCTTTTTCAGAGTCATTAGCTCTGGGTGAGTTAGGCATACTTAGTGTATTGTACCTTCCCATTTGACAGATGAGGAAACTGAGGCCCAAGGCCCGGGCTGGGCTGGGGGGGAAGGAGTAAAGTGGTTGGCCAAGATCACATGTTGAATAAGTGGCATCGTAGGGACGCAAGGCCTGGCCTCCAAAGTACTTGTCCTACAGTTGAATATTATATCTCAACGTAAGCTAGAAGGAAGAAACAGGCACAAAGGGGCCCGTGGTATGTGATTCCATCTATATGAAATGTTCAGAACAGGCAAAACTAGAGACAGAGAGATGAGTGGCTGCCCGAGGCCGTGGCGAGGGAGGGAGGAATGAGGAATGGCTGTGGGGTTTCATTTTGGGGTGAGGAATGTGCTTTGGAAGTCAGCAGCAGTGGTGGCTGCACAACTGTGTGAATACACCAAAAGCCACTGGAATGGGTGAACTCTACGGCATGTGAATTATATCTCAATTCAGTGGTTACTAAAAAAAAAAAAAAATATCTTTGTAAAGTGTCAGCCACCAGCTTCTGGAGAGGTGGTTCTACAGGAAACAGGCTTAAAAATGCAAAGTCCGTTTACTGGGGTGGAAAAAGCTCAAATCCAGGGTCAGAAGCTCTTCACACTGGAAGGCACCCTGAGGGCTTCCTGGGCGACAGGATTTGCATCCCTCTGCTAAGTCACCAACTCACCGAGAATAGGTGGGCTTCCAGGGCACCCTCCTGAGGAACTGTGGGCCATAGTTTCTTCCCTCTTGGGCCTCAGTTTCCACATCATGCAACTGGTGATGATATGGGCACCTGCCTAGCTGAGTGGTTGTGCGGATCATGTATAAAAGAGCTCCGCCGAGGGTGAGACACTTGGAGGGAGCCCTTTTGACCTCAGCCAAAAAAACCACAAACTAACCATTAAACTTTCAGTCACTGCTGTTGCTAAACCATGACCTCCTCGCTCATCCCTGACCCCCGCTTCCTCCTGGGCTTGGCAAGCGGTCAGAGCTATGTGAGGATCTGCAATGGCTCGGCGCTTGAGTAACAAAGAGACAGCGGAGCACATTGTTGGCGTTACGAATAGAGACTTCACCCTCTGCTGCATAGAGACTGTGCTCAAATGCTTCATAAATCGACGATAGCATGTAAATCACTAGCTTGATCCCGTCGGGTCACCTGCGTTCAGTTTGCACCTCTGTACCAGGCCCTCACTTGCTCCAGCCAGGGTGGACTCAGGAGCTGGGCCCATGTCTCAGTTCCAAGCCCCCAGAGGCCCAGTTGAACTTCTCCCCATTGCACTAGCTCTCTGGGGCCAAGGGGGTTCAGGGGCGGAGGGGCTGCTCATGTTGCCTGGCTGGGGTGGAGGGAGGTGAGTGGGAGGCTCCCCCAGTTCCTTTCCACCTGCTGAAAGCCCAGCTCAGATTTCCAGCCAGGTGGCTTCCCTCTGAACTACAGACTTCCTCAAGTCATGCTCATGTCTGGGAACAAAGGCCGTCGGATGAGTGAGATCCCGGAGGCACTTGTGGGCAGCTTCCTCTGAGCTCAGGGCCATTGGGGAGGGGTGCAGGCTGGGTGGGAAGTGTGGGCACCGGAAGGGGATTGGAATATGTTCTGGACTCAGGCGTGTGTGGCCACTATGGCTGGAGAGTAGATACTACACTTGATCTTAGCCAAAAGGCCGAGAAGCGATGGCTGGAGAGTAGAGAATGAGCCAGGAAGTGGAGAGAGCGACAGAGACGAGGCAGGGGCCAGCTCATGACGGGCCTTGCAAGCCACATTATAGATGTGGCACTTTATTCCAAGAGTGGTGGAACTCTCCTTAAGGGTTTCCTGTTAGAGAGTGTGGTTGCCACCCTCACCATCACATCATCACAGCCATCACCATCATCGTCATCATCACCACCATCATGACAGCTCACACATGTTGAGTGCCAGCTCTGAACCAGACACTGTGCCAAACACTTTCATACACTAACCCTATTAGCAGTTCTTTGAGGTAGATGCCGTTATTATCCCCATTTTACAGGTGGAAATGTGAACTCAGAAAGGATGAGTGAGATACCCAAGACCACAGAGCAAGTAACAGCCTGCTCCAAAATCAGAACTGGAATCCAGGTCTGCCTGGTCCCAAAGTCTTGGCTCCTACACCCTGTTTCTTTCTTTTTTTTTGGTTTGTTTGTTTGTTTATATTTATAGCTTCCCAAGGATTGTATTGGCGTTCTTTAAAAACATCACTGACTGCAGAGTGAAGTCTTCATTGGGAGACGGTGGTGGCTAATATCAGAGGTGAGGAGACCAATGAGAGATGACGGTTAGACTTTGTGGGAAAAGAAGCGAGATCCAGGAAACACATCGTGGAATCTAGAAGAGCGGCTGATCCGTGGGAGTGGAAGGGATGAAGGAGAGGATGCATTGAATGATGAGGCCAGGTTTCTGGCACGAATGGATGGAGCCATGCCATTTCTGTAGACACAGAACATAAGTTTTGTGTAATACATGAATGAATGCATGAATAATGAAGGGGTCCCAAAAAGGAACGGATAATGAGTTCCGCGACACTGGGAGTGTGCAAGCAGTGGCTAGACAGCTGTTTAATGTGGATACTCTTGAGTTGAAGGGAGGTCAAATGGAAGGGACCCAATAAATCTACACTGCATGCATGAAGGGTAGATCACTACCATCCATCCCTACGATCCTAGGGCCTCATGGGGCCTCCTGGGCTCCTGATGGGAGCTTGGTAATGAGTTACCAATGTAGGCGTGTAGGATGGGGGAAACATTCAAACCCTATTACATTTTCTTGAATTTCTACTTTATGTATTGTAGAGTATACGTTTTAATGCATCCTGATAAGTGTACATATTGGGTACGCACAATTGAAATTCTTTTACTTAGATACACAATTGCAAAAGCATGGACACCCCTGAACTACAGGACAGAAGCTCTAAAATAGGTGCCCCACAAATAAATGGAAACCCCCAAGGCTTCTGAATGCCCATGGCAGTGTCCCCGGGAAAGCTCAGGGTTTCAGGAGTTGTGACACAAGGAAGAGCAAAAACGCCTCATCCATTTATTATGCTGTACAGAAAAGACACAGGTTGACACCCGTCTCTTACTGTCGGTGGAATACTCCTTCTTTACAGTGTAACAGCTCTTTGTGGCTTTACCGAGGTTTCGACACAACCCCGAGGGTGGCTCCCCTCCTGCATACTGACTGCTCCCCAGACCATGGTGGACCCTCGAATGACCGTTAGGATCCCAGGGCTGTGACACAGCTCAGCTCACAGGAGATCTTCAGACCAGCACACACCGGCTTATGAACAAGGGCCACACAAGACACAGCACAGCCTCCTTTTTTACCCCCACTCACGATATGTGTGTGCTTTAGCTCCATCCTAATACTAAATGGTCCCCCTTTCTTTCTCCAGCTACCAGTGTGTATGCTTATTGGGGCCGAGGGGTGATGTTGGTGGTTAAAAGGTTGGAATGGGGAGGGAATCCTTTTGACCCTTTTTGTTGTAAAATCTGGAGCTGAATCGGTCAGGAGGGGTGGGCTCTTCGTCACCACATCTCCCTGGTGCTCCAGGCTCCGCGTGGGAGTAATGCCTCACATTTACATAGCACCTTTTGTTTTTCAAAGCACTTCTATGCCGGTTACTTCCTTTAATCCATCCTCACAGCCTCAGGTTACAGAGGAAGAAACTGAGGCGGGTTTAAGGTGACGATGGTGATGGGCGGAGCTGGGGTGTCAGGCTCCTCACTGCACTCAGGCTTTGCTTCACTGCTTGTCCTAGAAGGGCCTCGGCCTGCTGGTGGTTTCGAGTGCTGAGTCCTCCCCACAAGGGTTTGTAGGTTCCTTCAAGGTGAAGCTGCACTTTCTCCTTCTTCCTTCTCACTCTCAGTGCTCAATGCTACGTAGATAGCAAATGCCGATAAGAGCTTACTGCTTGCTTCTTTGGCACAAACCACCTTGTGTCTTGGCGAGGGGAGCGACCCAGGCCTGATCTTTAGGTTCTCACCAGAGGCCCTTAGAGCTTCACTTTCACGAATCTGAGAAGTTATCCTTCGAATTTCCTAGCCGAGCGGGTTAAAGAAATCCAAGGCGGCCATTCAGCCAGGCACCGTGTGTGCACTCTGCCGCTGCAACACAGCTGTCAGGCTGCGGCATGGCATGGTGGGACGCCACGTGGGGGGAAGCACAGGCACCCTTGTTCCTGCCCCCAGGTCCCCTTTGCTCCTGGGCAGGAGCAGACGGGCCCAAGGGTGGCAGCAAATAAGAGCGATACTGCTGTCATGTTTATGGAGCCCGTGGCTGTGCTCGGAGCATCTCCGTCCTCACAGCTGTGCTCACGGCAACCTGGGAAGGGTAGGAATCCCGCGCCTGTGTTTACTGGAGACACCGACTCAGTGCCCAAGGTCACACGTGGGAGGCCTTCCATGCCTTGTCGGGCACGTCCAGGAGAGCAACTGTCTATCACCCCTCCTACCCGTTAGCGACAGCCCTGCTGGCATCTGCTCACTGGCTGCTCCCCGCCCACCTAGGCAGTTTGGGAATCTGGCGTTCCACCGAGATGGAGGTCCGCAGCGTGCCCATGGTGCTCTCCATCTGGCTGGGCTGTGACTTGCAGCCCCCTCTCCGGCACAGTCTCCAGTACACCTCCCGCGACTTCTTGCGGAAGCGCTTGCCTACGATCACGTAGACCAGCGGGTTGAGGCAGCTGTTGCTGTAGGCCACGTAGGAGGAGAGCTGCGTCAAGATGTCCACGACGTGCTCGTCCCAGCAGCCGGAGAGGATGCCCAGGCGCAGCAGGGTGTCCAGAAACGTGCTGACCTGGAAGGGCAGCCAGCACACGACGAACAGCAGCAGCACGGCCAGCACCAGCACCGTGGCCTTCTTCTCCGTCTGGATCTCCTTGAACTGCTGCATCTCATTGTTGCGCAACACCTGCATGATCTGCACGGTGCAGAAGGTGATGACACTCAGGGGCAGGAGGAAGCCCACGCAGTTCAGGAGGATGTTGGTGAACACCTCCCAGGTGCGGGACGGGTAGATGATGACGCAGGCCGTGACATTGAAGCCCTCCTCCCTGTAGTCCTTCATGGTCCGGAAAGCCAGCATGGGCGAGCTCAGGAGCAGCGCGCACCCCCAGATCACCAGGCTGTAGAGTTTGGCCCAGCGCACGCCGCGCATCCGGCCCATGGACATGGTTTTCACCAGGGCCAGGTAGCGGTCAATGCTCACCAGCATGAGGAAACAGATGCTGCTGTACAGGTTCATGTAGACCATGGTGTTCACTATGCGACAGAGGGCCTCCCCGAAGAGCCAGTCGAAGTTGTTGGCGATGGTGACGGCCCAGAAGGGTAGCCCGCAGGCCAAGATCAGGTCTGCCGCCGCCAGGTTGCCCAGGTAGATCTCCGCCACCGTGCAGCTGCTCTTGTGCAGGCAGAAGATGCTGAGGACAAAGACGTTCTCGAGTGCCGCCAGCACAAACAGGACCCAGAGGAAGGGGGCCTGGATGGTGTTGAGCCAGCCCCACACCTCGGAGTGGCTGCAGCTGCTGGTCTGGGAAGGGGTCCCGTTGAGAGCCGGCGCGAGGACTTGCGAAGTGATGTTGAGCATCTCACCACTGAAAGAGAGTGGAAAAGGGACGGTTACACCTCCAGGTCACAAGAGGAAGGAGAAACAGCGGATGCAGAAGGAGAGGGGGAATCAGAGAGCAGCTTCCAGATGGTGCAGCGCGGGCTCTTTCTGCAGATGTGCTGAGACCCAGCTCCCAGGCTCTTAGGCGGCATCTCTGCTCCCTAAACTGAGAGCTCCCGTTCCTCGCCGCGTGGCTCCACTGGGACGTTTCCTTGGCCAGCATCCATCATCAGCACTAACAATTATGAGTCTTGGGCCCTTGGGCCCTGGGCCTTCCTTGAAGCTTCCATAAATGGAGGACACATAGCACATTCCTTCCTTATCTCTTGGGCCCCTCCCATGGGAGCTTTGAGCTTCTTATGGCCTGGCCACAGGTGATTAATTTATTACAAGAGAAAAATGACACCATGCCAGATTCCAGCCTGGCTCCGAGACCGGCCCATCTGCCCACACCCTTTCTCTTTTCTGGCACAGGATAGCATCATGGTTTTGTACCCTCCATTAGTGAAGTGTTGATAATGCTCACAGGTTGTGTAACAGAGAGGGAGGGCAGGGTTTTGGAGCCAGGCCATCCTCCTGGGTTCAAATCCTGGCTCATTCATTAGCTGTGTGACCTTGGCTAAGTTAATTGGCCTCTCTGAATCTCGACCTGCCTTGTAAAATGGGAATAACTAAATCTTCACAGGGTTGTGGTGGGGACCTGAAACAATGTGCAGAAAGCCCCAAGCACTGAACTTAGTTCAATAAACATTAATAGTTATCTTCTTTTGTGAACCTATTGAAAGAACCAATGTTAAACTCCAGCAACGGTTGTTGCAGGTTCTTGCTGCTGTATTGGTGACTTCATCATGACCCCACTGGCTCCTTTTTCACTCTTGGGTGACACTCAGACCACAGGGCAGTTCACTTTCTTGAAATGTTGCTGTTGCAGCTGATTCATCTCTCCTCTCAGCAAAATGACATGGCGTTTTCAAACAGACGTGGGTTCCAATCCTAGCTGTACGGTCTTGGACAAATTGCTTGACCTTTCTGAGTTTCCATTTTGTTTTCTTTGCCTTGCATGGCTGTTGCAAGGTTCAAATGAAAGAGTGGGTATGAAGACACATTGAAAAGCTGAAAACACAAACCCGAGGGCAGGACTAACTAGGCGTTTTCCTAGTGTCTGCGAGGTGAGCAAGGGAATGTGGGGGGGTTGACTGTTGGGCAGGCTCAGAGGGGAGGAACTGAGAAATAGATTATGGGAAAGACCTGCTGACTGCCTCTGGAATTTCCCAGGAAAAAACCCTCTTCCTGTGGCAGCTGGCTGACTTTGAGGGGCCAGACTGGGAACCTGTGATAGACTCATTCATCAGTACACTTATCCTTTAAATGCGTCTTGAGTATCTTCTCTGTGCTGTAGGGACCCAGAGGGGAATACCACGTGTCCCTTGCCTTGCCTGAATTCCCAACAAATGTGGCCCAGCATGTGATGAGTGCTAAGGTGGGGTGGGGGGCGGACGACAGGCATGGGACACAGAATTGGGGGAGGGGGAGAAGGTTAGAGGTGACTCATGAGCTGGCTCTGGAAGGATGTGAAGCATGCCAACAGGGGACAAGAAGGAGGGAGGACAGACCAGGCAGAGGCACAGAAGTGGGGAAGCTGCTGCCATGTGCCTGGAGGGCAGATCAGAGGCTAGACAGGGAGGTGGGAAGTGGCGAGAGATGCCATTAAATAAAGGGTTAAGGACAGTCATCACTGACGCTAAGAGAGTGAGGCTTTGCCCCCGAGGGCTTTAAGGGGCAAGTGATGGGGTTCAAAATATGCTCTGGAGAGATTCTTCTGGTGGGGTGGTGGTTTTGATATGGCCAAAAATGTGTTGATACTCCTCCCTTCAAAAGGTGGAGTCTAATTCCTCTTGCAGTGAATATAGCTGGACTTAGTGACTTGTTTCCCACCCGTGGTGGCAGTGACAGTATGTGACTTCCGAGTCTAGGTCATATATACGTCATAGCTTCCTCCTCAGACTCTTGGGTTGCTGGCTCTGGGGGAGGCCAGCCACCACTCTGAGAGGGCACTCAGCCGCGTGAAGGGGAACCACCTGCCACCTTGGTGAGCCTGGTTCCCCAGCCTTTAAGCCTTCCAGCTGAGGCCCCAGACATCATGGACCAGGGACAAGGTCCCCACTGGGCCCTACATTCCTGACCCATGCAAACCGGCAGGCTTTTCTGCAGAGCCCTCTGAAGGCCAGACCTCCCGTGGACGGTCCCCATGTCCCCATTGGTCCAGCCTTTGGCCCCGTGTCTGCAGCTATAGAAACCTGTTTCCTCAGTGTCCCAGGCCTCAGGAGTAGCCTCTCATGGTCTAGCTCTCCAGAGACGGAAGTATCGTATCAGAGGCTACTTGTTAACTTCCCAGCAAGATAGGCCCTAGCCAACAGGATGACGCCTGACCCTTAGCTGGCTCTGAGAAGCCACAGGATCCCTGAGAAGGTGGCCTGGAAAGTGCGTGATTGGGAGTTATAGGGCCCGAGCTCTGTGGCTCTGCTGAGAGGGCCATCTGGTTATCTCCATCTTAGGCCACACCCCTCACAGGCCCAGGAGGCCCAGCTGGGGCCCTCTCCCCTTTGTCTTGCCCCCCCCCTCAGGACTGACCCTCCCCTTCCTTTGCTTCCACTAGGGATCAGTTCCCCCCACATCCTCTCTTTAGAGTGTCCTGGCCTTCCACCGGATATCAGCCATGTGTAGGTGACATCCTGTCTCCACGGCAACCTGGCACACCTCTGTCTGATTTCTTGGGTGTTGGCTTCAGAGTTTCGCTCTCTTCGTTGTCAAGTGTGTCCAGGGTCGCTCACATATGTGTTTCTCTCCTCCTGCACACCTGTCTCCCAAACTCCACAGAACGACCCACCCTTTCTGCCCCCACAGGCCTGGGGGGATTTGAACACTGGCCTTACCAGCCTTCAGGAAGTATTGTCTTTGGATTTAGCACTGCCTGTTGCTTCAATTGTTTTCTAGGAGATGAGGTTACGCTCCCTGGGCGTTCTCCAGGTTGTCTGCCCCCCATAAATGGTAAATCGGGGACTCTTTGACGCACCTGAAAGAAGCGATGGTGGGCATGGGGTCCTCATGTACAGACAGGAACATTGATCTCCTCCAGGCAGAGAACATTTGGACTCAGGGTGGGATGTGAGCGAGGCCTCACCTGGGCTGACTGGAAGAGAAAAGATGGTTAGATGGCAGGCTGGGGACCACAACACACAGGTATTCTCCTCTAGGCAAGGGAAACGAGTCCTTCACTGAACAAATACCGTATTTCCCCATGTATAAGATGCACCTTAATTTTGGGGCCCGAAACTTAAAAAAAAGTATTACATAAAGTTATTGAATTCAAGTTTTATTCATCATAAAATTCATACAACTCCTCATCACTTGCGGGAAATGCAAGTAAAAAAATCTACAACCATTGTATGAGATGCACCCAGTTTTTAGACCCCAAATTTTTCGAAAAAGGGTGCAGCTTATACATGGGGAAATACGGTAGTTATTAAGCATCTTTTGTATACTGGGGGCAAGGGACATAAGGGTGAGAACGCCACAGCATCTGTCCTCCAGAGCTTATAGTCTAATGGAGAAGCCAGATAGCACTCAAATAGCCATTGAATAATTGAAAACTGATATAAGTGCTATGAAATAAAATAAAAGGTCCCGTGATAACATAGAACACGGGGTTCTAAAGCAGCCTGGTGCAGGGCCTGGGTGGGAGCAGGAAAGGATGGCGTAGAGAAGCGGGCAGAAGGAACAGCAGGTGCAAAGGCCCTGAGGCAGGAAGAAGCTTGGTGTGAATGTGTGTTAGGCCCTGGGGGCTGCTGGGGGAGATGGGATTATGGTGAGTTGGGGAGGTGGGGGGCAGAGTGGAAGCAGGAAGCAGTTAGCAGGTGTGCCCTTTAGTCTAGGGTGGTAGGGATTGGAGAGAATGATTCCAGAGGTAATTGAGAGTAAGGCGGACATGGCCTGGTGCAAGATTGGCAACAGAGGGCTTGGGGGTGAGGGTGAGGAAGGTGCCCCCAGGTACTGCCATCTTCTATGAAGGGAAAACGGGGAGAGTTGACTTGGAGAGACTGGGTCACCATGTTGGGTCTTGAACCTGTAAGTCTGAGGTGTGTTTGAGACTTGCAGGTGGGGGCGTAAGTAGCTGCTGGGCCCTGCTTGGGTCTGGAACTCATGGGAGGGCTCTGGGCGGGAGGACAGGCTCACCTTGATGGGATGGAGATGAGTGAGTCACAGAACCTCCAGGAGCTTGGAGCCTAATGAAGGAGATAGGTACAGGTGAGTATTTCCCATCCATTGGGGGTGGTTACCACTACAATGTGCTCTCAGGTTCTGAGCTGGGCCCGCACCTGAACCCCAGGTGAAAGGTGTAAACCTTTCAGCCCAGTGGAGGTTCCA
Source organism: Hipposideros armiger (assembly GCF_001890085.2). Lineage (NCBI taxonomy): Eukaryota > Metazoa > Chordata > Mammalia > Chiroptera > Hipposideridae > Hipposideros > Hipposideros armiger. Next base: position 2,669,321 of record NW_017731419.1, on the reverse strand, counting down.
CAGACAAAGCCTGCCTCTGCCCCTTCTTCAGTTTAATTGCACTCCCTCCCGGGTTGGTAGGCATCGGGCATACACTGCCCTCTAGAGGAGGAAACGGTGCAGAGAGACATGGTGACTTGTCCCAGTGTCTTGCTGGCAAGGCCTGGAAGTGAGGCTTAATCCCCTTCTCCTGGTACCAGACCTGGAGCTGGCTCCAGGGCCCCACGTGACCTCTCGCTCCTGTCCTGTGAAAAGCTGGTGCGTGCGTGCATGTGTGTGTGTGTACACGAGTATAGCCGTGAATCTGCCTACCCCTGCTCCCAGCCACTCCTCCGCCAAACACAAGCACTTGGCTTCCAGAAGCCCCGCTCTCCTAATTCAGTCATGGAAGATGGAGATAGGCCGTGGAAATTTGTACAGGAAATGTGAACACGTTAGAAAAAGAAAAGTTGGAGTTGGTAAGCAGGAAACGAAAGGAAACATATTCAAGGAACACCGTGAAAGGTTTACAGGAACCCCTCAGCAGAGCTGAGGTCAAGATTTGGAACTCGTGGATGCAATAAGCAGCAAAGTCCTAGGGATCCTTCCAGGAGCGGGCTCAGGGGAAGGAGAAAGACCTAGTAGATTGCCTTTCTGAGGAGGGAGCTGCTTGGCCAGAGGAAAGAAAATTCAGTTGGGGTCAGAGGTCATGTGTTCGACTCATTCATTTCTCAACAATTACTGAGTGTTTTTCCGGTGCTGAGATTCGGCGGGGAAGAGAAAAGATGAGGTCCCCCCGGTCCCCATGGGGCTCCCTGTCTGGCCTATGGACCTCAGCCTCCTGGCAGGGCCTCCTATTTCCATCTGGACAGTGACAGCCACACAGGTAACTCAGGGCCTCCCAGGTCGGTCACCCTTGGAAGGAGCCCAGCCTGTCCTCACTGGGTGTCCCCAGATCTGGCCAGATCAACCCAGCTGGAGCCTAATTGCTTGCTAATGGCTGTAAACATTGCTCTCATTTCAAAACAAACTTGAGGGCTTTTCTCTCTGTCCAGAGAGAAGGAGTTTAAGGGCCTGGGAGCAGTGGGAGTCTGAGGGCCACTCTAGCTGTTCTCTGTGTCTGCTTTGGGGCCTGCTTGCCCAGGGGCAGGACCTCTGTGTGGGAGCTGCCCTGGGCCGCTCCAGGTCACTGTCCCTGCAGCCTCCAGTGGGGATCACACTTGGGTTCTCTGCCTTCCTGCTGGGTTTGTCTCCTAGCAGGGTGAGGACATGGCGTTGACTCTCAGCTCCCTCCCTCGGGGCCTCCTGGGGCTGGCTGGGCCTGGGTGGGAGTTCCCAGCTCTAGTTAGGGGTCCTGGGCTCTGCTGGTAACTACCAGCTCCTTTTGCTAGCTCAGGCCTCAAGCGGAGAGGGAGGGAGCAGTGGGACCTGTCAACAGGTTACTCGCGGTCAACACCCTGTAACCAGATGCTCTATTAACATTCTCTTCATATTACCTGGTTTGAATGTGCCCTCTCTTTCCAGCGGGGACCCTGATTAGTGTACCCTGGGATTATAAAATCAGATGTCAGAGAACTATTTAAGAGAATGTGGGGAGGTAATGTAGCAGGATGGGCACCTTGGCACCACCGGGCGAGGTGGCGGTGGGCAGGAGTGGGGCACTCTGAGTGTGACCTTGAGCCAGTTCCCTTATCTCCCCAGGGCCCTTGCTTTCCGCTGAGCCGGTGGGTGGACCCAGGCCCCCCACAGATGGATTCTCATGGCTTGGGTGGGGGTGGGAAAGGAGATAACTTCGAGCTGGTCTTTGCCCGCATTTGTCAAACCGATGCTTTAGGAAGAACACCCAACACTGATTCACTTGTACTCTATCTCTCTTGGAATCCTGTCCAAGAAGACTTAACTTGAAAAGTATTTGCCTTCATAGAATCACATAAACACTGGATCCCGGTGCTGTCAGGAGTAAATCCCGCTTTCGTCCCAGAGGGAGCTAAGGTTCTGGGTTCCCAAAAATCCATGTCCGAGGGGCCTGGAGGCTGCCGCCACCACAGAACGTCCAGTGTCACTTTCTCAAGCACCAAGTTTTGCTGGGTGTAGGAGCCCCTGACCTTGTAGCCAAGTCCGGTCAGTATTTTGTGGCCGCATGTTAAAGCACAGAGGTCTCTCTCAAAGCCAGCGTTGTGGACTGGGTGGTAAGCAGCGTGAATCATTTAGTCACTGCTCCGACCAGGCCACCGAGGAGGAAGTCTCAGGTGGCTGGCGTGTCTCCCAACCCTCTCTGGTATTTGTAATCCCCCTTTTAGCAAAGACAGCAGGTCCAGTGCCTGGGCTCACCCCCCCAACTCTAGCCAGACTTGAATAGCATTTATAGTCAATGCTAAATACAATACGGTATTTATTTTTTTACAGGTATTTTTTTAATGATAAATGACACTCATTTTCTATTTATGTTGGTGATATAATGCTATTATTTGAAAGTAAGTCACGATGAAAGAAATAGTTGTACAGGTGACATAGAGATGGCAGAAACTGTGCCTATGGAATGTCTTGAGTCACAAATCGAGAGGCCCAGCCTGGCGGTTAAGCTTATGAGCTCCGGAGCCAGACCGGGAACCGAGCCCCCCTCCACTGGGCTCCTATTTGGGGGTTAGTATAAACACAGCCCCCACTTGCTAGGGCTGCTGTGAGGAGCAGATGAGTTGGTACATGTCAAACGTACGAAGCTGTGGTAAACGTGTCTGGAATGTCCACTGCTCCTCCTGCCCCACCCAAGAAGGCCTGTCGACTCAGCCAGGGGTGTCGGATTTAGGGGGAGTCCCTTCCACATGGCCTGCTCTCCTGCTCACACACCCAGTTAAAATTTTCAGAATTCAGACACTGATTCCACAGTTGGATGGAGAGACGAGCTTGTCTCTGAGACTTCCCTGCCCCGCCGATCCGGGGCAACCCTTGAGACTGCCCAGTTCTATCCTCGGTCCCAGGCTGGGGGTGCTCCTGGTGCCTTCTGCATCTCCCCTCTCTCAGTGATAGCTCTGTGTGTGTGTGTGTGTGTGTGTGTGTGTGTGTGAGAGAGAGAGAGAGAGAGAGAGAGAGAGAG
>NW_017731419.1:2644139-2666104 GCF_001890085.2 Hipposideros armiger | reverse complement strand
AATTTCTTACAAAAACATTTGCTCCATAAATCAGGAAAATTTCTCAGACCACCCAGCAAGTCAGAGTCAAGGCCAGAACTAGAGAGAACCGAGGTCTCCCAAACCCTATTCAGGACCCTTCCCGGGACACCTCCCCAGAATAAATATTTTCCTCTAAAATCTGTTTTACGTGATGACTGAGTGAAGACGCTGTTTAGAGAGAGAGGCCACAAAGATAAACAAGCCACAGCAAATGGGCTTGGGGTGGGGGGCGGGGCAGGCAATGAGGCCTCAGGCACCGCATCAGCCTCAGTATCAGGGAGAAGAAGGGAGAGTTTCCAAGGAGCCGGTTTCTGTTTTTCCCTGAAAAACAGCCCAAACTGTCTGTACAGGAAAGATGGGGTTCTGGGGTCAAGCTCTGTTCCAGGAACCCCTTGAGAGAGCTGAATTAGACGATCCAATTCAACCCTGGACACATGCATGGGGGCCCTTCCAGTATTTGGACACTTTATGGGCCTGGGATGTTTTGGAAACATTTACGGGAGGAAGTGGGGGAGCCGCCTTGAGAAGCAGAGCCCCTCACCCATCCTGCTTTCTGCGGCAGTGGACAGGGTATGCTTACCTGACTCTGCCCACCCTCAGACACCCGGGGTCTCATTGATGTTTTTGTCTTTTTCTTGTTGGTTATGGGTAGGTTACTCTGCTCAGCATGTTTTGTTTCTTGTCCCCAGGTTAGGTTTTGTAGTTTTAATGAATGAGCAATTTCATCTGACATCCTGACTCCACTCCCTCTCCTTAAAAAAAATAAAATAAAATCTCCCTTTTTGTTTTTAAAGATAATATAACCCCAGTAAAGATCATTTAAAACTATTAAAATCTCCCAGAAGTCTATCCTGTTTAGACACAGCTCCTTTCGTATCCACATTCAACCACATTCTCCCGTGTTTTACACGGAATGTCAAATCAAGGGCATTTTTTCCATGTTGTTCCGTGGTTGTCATAATGACGCCTTTAAAAAAGGCATTGTATTTGTTTAATTTGTTATTTATTAAGCCATTCCTTTATTCCAACCCCTCTGTGTGTAATTCATTTTCATAGTGCCCCAGCCACACTGACCCATGCCCGTTCCCCGAGGACATTTCCTACGTTCCCACCACCTCTGCCTTTGCCGGGGCTGTGCCCTCTGCGTGAATGGCCTTCCCTGCCTTCTGCCTGTTGAAGTTGAGACTCGCTCAATTACTAATCTTTCCACGGAGCACCCCCTAGGTGCCTTGCGATGGTCAGTTTTATGTGTCAACTCAGCTAGGCTACAGCCCCCGGTTATTCAACCTCACATCCATCTAGGTGTTGCTATGGGTGCATTTTGTAGAAATAATTAACGTCCAGCATCAGTTGACATTAAGTAAGGACATGGGCCTGGATGGTGTGGGTGGGCCCGATCTAAACAAGCGAAAGGCCTTAATTCTGAGAAGAGCCCTGGTTTCCCAGAAGAAGAACTTCTGCTTGTGAGCAGCAGCTTCAGTCCATGCCTGCCCTTCCTGATGGGTTTCAGACTTGCCTAGCCAGTCCTACAATCACATATTCCTCATAATTAATCTCTTAATACACATCTCCTACCGGTTTTTTTCTCTGGTTGAACTCCCTCCAGCAGTGGCGTTCTCTCCCTCCTCTTCCCATCTTCCTTCTCCATGACATTTATTTAGGGCACGTCGATTAGAGTTGCTTGTGTTGCTTTTTCCTTTCTCTGTTGAGTGCCTGACGCCTAGTAGTAGGTGCTCAAGAATTGATCGTTGACTGACTAATAGAGGGCAGAGTTATTTCTCTTCTGCCCAGCAGACACATTTGAAGGGTAGAGGCAGAAGGAAATGGGAGAACTCTCTGTGTGTCCTGCCTGTCACATCTTCAATACCACACTGTGTGGCTGATGCATTAGTCTTCTCACGTTTCCGATAAAAAGGCAGAGGCGTAGCAAATTAAGCAGAGACAGTTCAAGCTCACACAGCCAGCCAGAGCAGGGCCAGGATTCCAACTCAGGTCTGCGTGGGTCCAACCTCCAAGGCATTTCTCTTTCACCAGACCACCTGCTACCCGGCAAAGGGCACCTGGGGCAGAGAACCCCACGCGATAGTGGAGGGATTAGGTGGGTTTGTAGGCCTGACTGTACCCAGCCTGGGGAGGGTGCAATGGCTTCATCCTTCCAGGGAAGAAGCTCTGTGCAGGGGAGCAGCTCAGGCAGGGGCTGGGCTGGCCATACGGGGGCGGCTGGGGGAGCAGCACAGGACTGGGAAACGGGCAGACCCTGGGCCTTGGTCATTGGATGCTTTGGTGCTGAGGGTTTCCTGAGACAGGAAACCTCAATGTCTCAATCTCACCAGCCTCTTTGATTGGGGGCTTGGAAAGAGCTTGGCAGACAGACAGGAAAGACGAAGGATTTGGGACTTCATGACTCACATCCAACCAGGTCAGAATCCGAGCTCCAGCACTTACTAGCTATGCATAACCTTGGACAAGCTGCTCAACTGCTCAGAACTTCAGTCTCTTCGTCGAATGGGGCTGCTAACAGCACCTACTGGGGTTGCTGCGAGGATACGAAGGTTAATGAATGGAAAGTGCATAGAACAATCCATAAATATCAGTGTCCCCTTCCTCTCCGCTCTAGGTCAGGTTTCTGCAAGCAATTTTATTGGAGGAAAGAGTTCGCTTAAAAAGAAAAAAATTCAACCTACCTCCACCCTCTCGTTTACAGAGGGGGAAACTGAGGCTTAGAGAGGCGATGAGACATGTAAAGCCATACAACCAATAAATGCCAGCCTGCACAAAGAGCCAAGGTTCTGCCTGTCTCCAGCCAGAGTGGCCTTTTAGGGGTCTGGTCTGGGCCAGAGGTGGCCAGGGGCCTGGAAGCACTCACAGGTCTGGGGGCATTGGGAACAGAGCCCAAGGTGCTGTCTTAATTGAAGCATGGGATTCTTGTACCCAGGCATAGTTTTCCTTCCTTCTTCCCTCCACCCCTGGAAGCTCTTCCAGAATTAATCTGACAGGATCCTGGAATAGTAGGTGGGAGGGGCTCTTGGGCACTATTATCATTAGATCCCCTCAAGTAACAGAAGTGGACAGGGCCAGAGACGAATGGCATCCTCCCAGGACACACAGCCAGGTAGTGGCAGAGCTCAACCTCGAACCCAGGTCCTGGAATCCTGCTACCCAGGCTCCCTCTTCTTCTTTGTCATCTCACAGCTGCTCCCTTCTGTGTGGAAGACAGAACTGTGCTCTAATATTATCTGACTGTGAACGTGTTTAAAGCCCACACCCCTGGCCCGCAGCCCATGCCAGGGTGTGGTGGGGCATACGCCAAGCCTTCAGAGCAGCTGCCTGCGGGTGATTAGAAAGATGTCCTGTTTCTACATTCCTGTATGGCCCAGGGTTTCTGTGCTATGTATGTAAATCGTTTGTAATGGGAAGAAATAGAAATCCTTGCAAGACAGCAAAAGCCAAAACCATGTGAGAAAAAAAAAAAGGCTCTGGATCCAGAGGGAGTGTGTTTTCCAGAAAAGCGATTGCTCAGAGCGGCCCAGGCTTGGGTGTACAGAGGAATGCTTTCATCTCCCGCCAACTCTCCAGCTCCCTGAAGGTCCTGGAGGTCCTGGAGGTGGCACTGGTCCTGCTGCTGGGGCGGGAGGAGAGCGCAACTGGCCAGGAGCCTCCACCAAGCTGGCGGCTGGCCTGCAAGTGTGTGCTGTGACCTTTTGTCGCTCAGCCTGGTTTACAAAACAAGGGGCAGGAAGACACAATAAATGGTGACTCTGAGCCAGCTGCAGAGGAAAAAGCTGTACTTGGAGGCACAAAGTCGTGTGGGTCTTGCCCAGGGCTCCACGGCCTGTGCAAGAGGGGTGGTGGAGGGCACCGAATTTGAGGCAGGCAGGGTTGTGTCCTTTTCTGCGCACAGTGATATTTGGGGTCTAAAGGCTCCGCAGAAGATGCCCTTGGCTCTAAAGGAACCTATGTCACTGCCCGTTCTCCTCCTGGGAGTGGCCCTCTTACCCATTCATTCATTCACTCAATAAACTCCTATTCCCTACTCGCCATGGTCAGCGTGAGGTAGAGCAGGATGGAGCACAGACGTGGCGGGCAGGACAAAAAACGCTGAGCCATCAAGCCACATCCTAATGCCATCCTTTAGGACCATCTCAAATGTTACTTCCTCTAAGAAGCTTCCCCTGACCTCTTAGTCAGCAGAGATCCTGCCCTTGTCTGAGACCCTACAACAAAATGGTGGAAGGGGTGTGTCTGGGCATCAGGGCCCTGGGTTCTAATTCTGCCTCCATCCCTGAGTGGCAGGAGTGACTTTGGATAAATGCCTTGACATCTCTGGGCCTTCATTTTCTCACTGGGAGAGTGAGCGGTTGTAATAGAGGAGTCTGGAGACCCTTGTGTAACCATGTCCTTAAAGAGGAACTAAGTTGACGTGGGGAAGCAGTGAGCTCCCCATCCTGAGGAGCAAGCAAGCAGAGGCAACGGGATTGGCACACCGCCTTTTCAGGGGTTCATCTCCTCTCACGCTGGCATCCAAAGACTTATGGAGATGGGCGAAATGAGTCAGTCTTAGCAAGTTCCCCTTCCCTAGGCGTGGCACATCAGCGTGCCTCCCTGCCCTGCTCCCCGAAGGCTCTGAGGAGCCCGGGTCTTGGCCCCACCCCGTCAGTTCTGCCCAAGTCAAAGCCACAGTCAAGTGAAAGCCTTGCCCCAGCCATGTGACCACTGCCTAATTCTGCTGCAGGTGGAACCGGTTAATTAGGGAGTCAGCCTTCAGAATTCCAGGGCTCCAGTTCTAGCAATGTTGGACCTTTTCTAGGAAAGAGAAGGAGGGGAGCATGTTTCGTAGGATTGTTCTGCAGAGGAATGGGTCTGGCACCTGCCAAGAATGGAGACGCAGGGAGGATGGGAAAAGTTGGTCCTGAGTCCTCAGCACAGGTGTTCACATCACGCCTGGACTCGGGAGCCAGGCAAACCTGGAGCTGTCTTGATTTGTCAGCTGGATGACCAGGGGCAGGTGATTTAGCCTCTTAGTAAAATGGTGATAACCTCCCCTGTGAAGAAAGGGGAGATAGAGGGAGGCGGAGATGGAGGGAAGGAGAGATGGAGGGGGAGATGCAGGGAGGGGGAGATGCAGGAGGGGGCGATAGAGGGATGGTAGATTGAGGGAGACACCAAGCGAAGGGGAGATGGATTCCAGAAAGGGTGACATGCCTGTCCTGTCAGGGGCCTGTTATGCCTATCTTACACACCAAGGGTCAGCAAAGTGATTTATCCAACTAAGACTACAGGCTCAAAGCCACCAGAGAGATAAAAAGAACCAAGAAAGAGCCAAATTGAGCTCAAGAGTATAAAGCAGACCCGCTGGAAGGGCCTAGAGTTTGGGGCTCAGATCCCCCCACCCTAGCTGAGGGGCTGCCTTCCCAGAGCCTGGGGACTCCTCACCCTCAAGGTCTGCTCTCTTCTCAGGGGTCCCAGAGAGGTGGCCTGATGGTCAAATGTCAGCCTGGGGCCAGGGCTGCCAGAGGGCTAGGAGGCGACAGGCAGATTTGACCGACCAGCTGCCTTCCTCTTGTGGGGTACGAGGGGGGGGAGGGTGGTGAACAGAAGAACACTGTTCTCTCTGCTATGTAGTCCTGCAGAAGAACTGTGGTTGGCAGCTCAGCGGGCACATGGGGTCTTTTGACCTGATGACCTGGCCCAGGGCTCTGGAGCCTTTGCAGACACTGTCTGGGGTGCAGGGACCCTGCGTTGATCATTTCTGGTGCTAATGCAGGTGGAAAATTCCCACTTCCTGAGCTGGAATCCAGGAGAATTTCTGACATGCATGAGTTTGGCTAGTCTCCTTGTATTTCACAATTTGCGGATGAGAAACAAAGGCTCTGAGGTGCCTTGCAGGGCTCGCTGAGAATCTGTCCACGCAGATGCCATGCCCAAGCTGCTCCCCCCCCCCACACACACACACACTGCTCTGAAGCCTGGCACAGTGGGGAGGGGCCCGGCTCTGTGTCTCTGCCTACTGCCACGTCCCTTACCCCCCTGAACCTCAGTTTTCTGTCAATGACTTGTACTGGATATTAGTAGGTGCTCAATTAATATTAGGGATTACTATTATAAGGAGTTTGAGGCCGATGACATGCCAACTCCCTATCTCCAGCCTCTGGCTGCCTGGCCATGATGCCTGCAGGAACCCACAAAGCCAAGACAACATAAAAACAATCTGGTTTGCAAGTGTTTAATGGGCCAGTCACAGACAGAGGGAGGCAGGCAATGGCAGCTTGATGTCTCCTCTGCATAGGTCAGGCAGGGGAAGGTGGAATGGCTCCCAAACCTGTCTCCAGAAAATTCAATTTTTGGATAATTTGATAAAGCAAATCAAGGACGCTAAAAAAGAGAATACCCTTTCCTTTGTGTGTGGTATTTCTGAAAATAAACAACAGGACAGGAAAAGCTACATGCAGAGAGATATTCATCATCTTTTAGAAGAGGAAAATAAGAAAAACTAAAATGTTTAGGACTAGGGAACTGGTTAAATAGGTGAAAAATAATAATGCTCCAAAGAGTTCACCCAAAAAAAAGAGAATACGTCTGCTAGCAGGCCAAGTGGGAAAACAGCTGGACACTAACTTGTATACACAACACAGTAGAGAAAACTCTGAAAGGCAAACTACCAAACTATTCCTGTTGGCGGTTGCCTTTGAGCCTGGAATCCTGGGTTGCTTTTTGTGTTTTCTGTATTCTTTGTAGTAGCCTCCAATTTTTCTACAAAGAACATATATTCCTTTTGTAATGAAAACATTTACATAAGCCTAGGGTTTTCTCCTATTTCTTTTCTAAACAGGGAATGAATTATGGGTTAGCTTATGTAAGAAAGATAATCAGCCCACGCACACTCCACGGGAAGAGATTGCTTACATAAAGACTGGTAAATAATTGCGCAATTGTGTTTTGGTTTCAAAGGAAATGTTTAAGTGTTTATGAACTGTTTCTTCAATGGTTTTCTGTTTTACCCAACCCCCAGTCCTGAGCAGGTGATGTTAGCGGGCTTCTAACTAACAACCCAGGAGAAAGCATCCAGAGGAGTTGTCGCTGAGGGGAGCTCTGAGAAGATGGGGTTTCCTTCTGGGCTGCAAAAGCCACTCATTGTCACAGGGTTTGGGCGGATTTCTGAATTTGAGGTCCCAATGAAACAAAGGAAAAGGACAGAAGCAAATCTTTCCCCAGCCTCTGTTCTTCATTTCAATTCATGCCTCTGTCACGTGGGTCAGGTGTGAGTGATTTTCTCATGATGGTTGCAGGGGTGGCATGTTGGAGCCCTGTCCCCTGTGAACATCTCTCTGCTGCCTTTGTTCATGAAGGGCCACTCAGTGTCACCCCTGTTTCTCTCCTAAGCCTGTAGATGGCCCTCTGTTGGGGTCTGATGTATTTGCCACTGTAGAAAACCAGAAGCCTGCCTGAGTTTTCTTCCTTTGTGTGTTGCCTGCTGCTCTCCCCCAGCCCCTCACGTCTAGTTTATCTGGCTGCCTCACCTTGCCACCCTGTCAGGCCAGCTCAGGCATGTGAGGCAAGCCTGCTGTGTAACGGAATATTGCCCAGGTGTCCCCACCGCCACCCCTCAGCCACAGCTACCACAGTCCAGGAAGACAGTCCCCAGGACACTTGCAAGGAACCTCCCACAAATGATATTTATCCTCACAGTAAACACATGGGTCCGTTGCCAGGGACATGTAAGGCATCCCAGTCAGGGGGGTTAGCGCCCAGGCAGCAGCCTGAGGCTCCCACCAGCGTCTCTAGCCCCGGCCTCCCCACCCAGCAACGGGGCTGGTCCCCTCACTGGCCTCAGCACACCTCAGGAGTTCCTACCTTGACACCTTTACCTATCCAGGGAGGCACAGTATCCTCGCGTGAAGACCCAGGCCAGGTTCCCACCCACCCAGCTCAGCTCCTGGCTAGCTGCTTCCCCTCTCGAGTGGGGAGACCATCCCTGCCTTGCAGGTTGATCAGAAGGCACACATGTGATAGTTTTGGATGGCACAGGTGCCCAGAGGTGGGGCTGAGATACCCTTCTATGTGGCATGGTCAGTCTCTGTGCCCTGACTACCCCGCTGCCTCCCCTTCCCCGACTTGGGCACCCTCAGATTTACCTGGGTCTAACCCCCTGCTGAAAGACACTGAAACCTGCTCACAAGACAACCCAGGCCTTCTAGACATGTGTAGGCAGCAGAGAGGCAGTGTGGTGTGTGTGTGTGTGTGTGTGTGTGTGTGTGTGTGTGTGTGTGTGTGTGTGTGGTTCTCCAGTGAAACAGAACTAATAAGATAGATAGATATAGATATAGATATAGATATAGATATAGATATAGATATAGATATGATGTGAGCTGGGTGCTGGGGCTGAGCAGATGGATAAGATAAGGCCCTGGCCTTTGAGGCGAGGGGGCTCATAGGCTGTCAAGAGTGACAGATACACACAACCACAACACAGTGCTGTCATCGAGGGGCCGCAGGCAGTTTTGGGGTCACCAAGGAGGGACCTAACCCTGCTGGGAAGGGGCAAGGAGGCTTCCTGGAAGGGGAGACCCCTTCATCTTAAAAGATGAGTAGGAATAAGGCAGGTGAAGAAGCTGGAGGAGAATGAGGAAAAGCATTGTAGGCATGGGAACAGCATGAACGATGGCCCAGAAGCATCCGAGAGCCTAGCGTGCTTAGTTCTGAGTTGTTTAGTTTGTCCTCAGTTTCATGCTGGCTTTTCCTCTTCCTTACTTAGAAAGTCAGACTTCAACTGCACTGTTGGGTGTTCCTGCCTTAGGCCTGGGAGCTGCTCCATCTTTAAGGCACTCTGTAGCACTCCACAGGCCATTTTATGGTTTGACCCCCAGAGTCCGGTGCAGGGTGGAGGCTGCCTTTCCTCTCTTAGGTGGGATTTTCTTTCCAGTGAGCATGTGGAGAGTGGGTGTGTGTTGGGGGCAGCGATGCCCCCTCCCCAGTCCTAGCCCTTGTAAATACACTCTAAGAAAGCTCTTTCTCCCAGTCGTGACTGGCTCAGGCCTGCCTCGGTGGCCCTTTCCTGGGCATGTGCCACTCAAGGTCTGCAGGTGCAAAGCAGGGCCTCAAATTCAAATGTCGACAGGACCTGTCCAGGTGGAGGGGCTGGAGGTAAGAACAAGTGCTGGGGCTGTGTGAGGGGTGGGCGCTGTGGGCGCCTGGAGGGCCAAGGCCTCACCCAAGGGGCGGGGGGGGGGGCGGCGGTGGCGGTTCAAGTTCAGCCTTGCCAGAGCCATAGATATAGAGACACTGGGAATTTGAATTTTTACCTGCAATTCTAGAGACACTGGGAATTTGAATTTTTACCTGAAATGTCCCAAGTTCTAAAAATATTGACTCTTTTAAAAAATACTGATGGCCAGACATTTAGTACGTCTCTCAGCCTGTTGATCAGTGCGATCTGACTGAGACCTCTGTGTAGGTGAGGCGTCTTCTGCTCAGGGGCATAGGACCCTTCCAGGGAACTGGGTGGGGTGGCAGGAGGAAAGGAGACCTTTCCTGGGCAGGTGGAAACACCCTTCCTGTCAGATCTCCCTGCCCCCCACCCCTCAGCATGCTCAGGAAAAGGCTGGGATGCTGGGCCCACCTGTGGTTGCAGGCGGCACTTGACCACCAAGTGAAGTAGACGCTCACTGCTCTGTCCCTGCAGCTTACTGCAGTTCTCTGCGTAGCACATGTCCCTCCTCCTCCCCTCTAGTCAAAGAGCCAGCTCTTGGTTTTTCCTTGGATGGACTGCTGAGACTGATGCTTTTTTTCCTCTCTAATCATTTTGTTTCGTCATTGCTTTTTTTCTACTTCTCTTTTTCTTTCTTTCGTTCTTTCTTCTACTTTTTTAAGCCTGGGAGCTATTCCATCTAGCTTCGTAAGTGGAACATTTTATTCATTTACTGGCAACCTTCCTTGTTTAATAATAATAAAAAATGAATGGCATGAGTTTTCCTGTGAGTAGGGCTTTGGCGGCCTCCCATCATTTGGTTAGTAGGGGTCTTGCAGTTGGTCACTTCTCAAATATCTATAATTTCTGTCTTAATGATCTCTGATGGAAGAGTTCTGAGGAAGAATGTTTTCTAAAGTTTTCAAGCGGTTTGTGATGCTAGTTTCTCTGTTCAATGTTAATTTCTGTAGTATGGTCAGGTGACACAGCAGATAAGAGTTCTACATCTGGGACTATATGGAGGTTTTCTTTAGGGCCTAAAAAAATATCAATTTCTGAAAATGTTCCTTGGAATGTATCTTCTTTGTAGAGTACAAAGTAATTTAATTTATTATAACTTATAGTAAATATATTATAAGTATAATATATTATAATTTATATATACTCTTCTAATCTTTTAATGGCTATCTTTAAACTTTTAACGAATATGTTAAAATCTGTCTCTCTCTATGAGCGTTGGGAATAGGAAAATAACTATTCTTCTGGGCAATAGCACACTTTTTCTTCTCCCTTCCCTTCATCTCCTCACTTAATTTAGTTACAATAATGATAAATTTTAGTTCCATATTATTACCTAATCTTTGTCTTTTCTATTTTAGGCATCCTTTCTAAGCAGTTACTAAGCTCCATAATCACATTACACCAATTGGTTGGCAATACCTCAGAATTTTACTGGTGTTATTGATCACACGAATTTGTTCTATAAGACGTCTTTCCTTTTCTTGAATTATTTAGTGGGATTAATCTCCGATTTGGCTGGAAGGTGCTATCTCAGGGGCTCCGGAAGGACCCCTGAGAGCTTCCCCTCCATGGTCAGGATGTCACCCTGTGGGCGCGTTCTAGGTGCACAGTAGGTGCCACGCGCTGGGCTGGGTTCCGTGTTTTCCCTCAAGGGGCTTCCAGTTGGGTGGGAAGGCGGGACACAGCCTGACACTTCCCAGAGCGTGAGGCCCAGATCTACCTCCAGGGAGCTGAGCTGGGAGATGTCTGAGGCCCTGAGTTCTCAGGGAGAGGGTGTCCATCATCCTGAGATGAGGTGGAGCGGAGGCAGTGATGGAGCCCCAGTGCCAGGGTTTGGGCATCCCAAATCGCTCGGCTGTGGGGACTAAGAGGAGCCTGGGAGGGTGGCTTTGGGGTCCAGGGCAGGAACAGGACTTGAGTTCCTCTCAAGTTCGCTCCCCTCAGAAAGGCCTTTGCTAAGGCAGTTTGTCTCAAAGTGTGGATGGAGGCCCACCTGCTTGAAAAACCACTGGAGATGTTAGCAAGTCTGTGGGTACCCAGACCTCCAAGTCCCCGTCCCAGGGAAGGGCCCTGGCGTCTATGTGGGGGACCAATCTCCAGGTGACTTAGATGCACAACAAAGTTTAGAAATCATTAGTCTCTCCGCGTGCGGCCGCACTGCCCTGGAGTCCGGTCGCTTGGGGACCCGCAGGAAAGGGGAGAGGATGTGGTGTCATGGGTACAATCAGCACCATAACAAACACAGACGAGGCGGGGCGGGGCCAGCACCCGGCACTATTGTTTACAACCCCCCACGAGATACCCGGCACAGGCCCTGCTGATTTTCAGACGTGGACCCGTGAGGCTCAGAGGAGCAAAGTGACTTGCCTGAGGTCACGCAGCTAGCTAGTGGATTTGGATTGGGGTCCAGAAGCCAGTGCTCTGCGCTCCACCTCACGGCGCTCCACTGGCCACAGCGATCAGAGGGGCCCAAGGCATTGGGGTTGGGGGTGGAAAGTTGGAGCCTGCAGGGAAGTGTGTCAGGGCTTTAGCTGGCACCACCCACAGATGCATGGCCTAGGGACATGAGCGTGCACATGCTGGGGGTGCCCTTTTCCTGGGGATCCCCAAAGCCACAGTGACCCCACTGCAGGGCAAAGACAGCGCCTCTGATAGTGACAGGCCCTTGTTCCTGGCCCCGTAGGCCGTCCCTCTGCTAGGTGGGCACCTGCGGGGAGCTTGGCACCTGCTTGCACATCGCCAGCACCATCTGAGTTAGCCCTCACTGCGGTCTCCAGAACCAGGAAGGATTAGCCCCATTGGACAGGTGAGAAAGCTGAGGCTCAGAGAGCTTCTCTAGCCGATAAACAGTCAGAATTTGAGAGCCTGTGTTTGTTCCAGCCTGCTTTGCACTGTGATGATGTTTTTTTTTGGGGGGGGGTTTCACATTTTTCTAGCCTCCAGAACCCTGCAGATCCCACTTGGATGACAGAGCCAAAGAAATACCTGACCCCTTGGGTTTGTTCTGGAAAGCGTGTCTTGACTAAGGCGTGTGGACATTCAGCTCAGAGGGGACCAGTGAAGATTGGAATGATCAATCCACCTCCAAGAAACAGCAAGCGGACCACGGCTCAGCGGCAGAGGGGTTCAGCGTCTGTCTGAGGGAGGACTTTTTAACAGTACAGCTCCCCTTGGATGGAGCATGTGCCTTGTCCATTAGTGAGCTTTTTGCCTCTGGGATCTGGAGGCATGCACACTAAGATGCAGACTCAGGGGTCGGGGGGTTCCTGGGCCAGGTGGGCACTGGGAGGGATGCACGCTGGGTATCCGTGTTAGTAAGTTCTGACCATTTGACTCGTGGCTCTGAGATTCTCCAAAAGCCTTCCGAGTCCTCCAAGCAACACACAGGACTGCTCTGTGTGCTTCTTTCTTTTCTTTTTTAAAAAATAGACTTTAGTTTTTAGAGCAGCTTTCGAGTCACAGAAGAACTGAGTGAAAAGTTCAGAGATTTCCCGTATAGCTCCAACCCCCCCGACACACACACATGCACAGCCTCCCCCACTATCCACATCCCCCTCCGTAGTAGGGCATTTATTACAATTGATGAACCGACATTGACACATTATTATCACCCAAAGTCCATAGTTTACATTGGGGTTCACTCTTGGTGTTCGTGTTCTATTGGACAAATGTATAACGAGATGGGTCCACCATTATGGTATCACACGGGGTATTTCACTGCCCTAAACACCCTCTGTGCTCCGCTTATTCATCCCTCTCTCCCCAGCTCTGGCAACTACTGATCTTTTTACCGTCTCCATAGTTTTGCCTTTTCCAGAATGCTGTATAATTGGAATCCTACAGTATGTTGGCTTTTCAGTCTGGTCTCTCTCTCTCTCTCTCTCTCTCTCTCTCTCTCTCTCTCTCTCTCTTTCTCTCTCTCTCTTTCTGATAAGGAAAAAATAGTTTATTTTCTCTTTGGTGCATGTAGTATTCCATACACAACCAACACATTCAGACAATTTTATCTCATTGTGTTACTAGGTAAATAGCACCTTTATTGTTATTATTTTTAATTATTAATTTTTCAGTTACAGTTGACATTCAATATTAGTTTCAGGTGTACAGCATAGTGGCTAGGCATTTATATAATTTATGCAGCGATCCCCATGACTAGTCTAATACCCACCTGGCACAATACATAGATATTACAATATTATTTACTATATTCCTTATGCTGTATTCCATATCCCATGGCTATCTTGTAACTACCAATTTGTATGTCTTCCCCTTCCCCTTTTTCACCCAGCCCCCAAACTCCCTCCCCTCTGGTAACTTTTGTTCTCTGTGTCTATGAGTCTGCTTCTGCTTTGTTCATTTATTTTGTTCTTGGATAAAGAAGATGTGTGTGTGTGTGTGTGTGTGTGTGTGCGCACACACACACATATATATATAGATATATCTATACACATACATACATACATATCATGGAATATTACTCAGCCACAAAAATGAATGAAGTCTTCCATTGGCAACAACATGGATGGATCTAGAGGGTATTATGCTGAGTGAAATAAGTCAGAGAGAGAAAGACCGATACCAGTCTGGCTTCTTTCACTTAGTAATATGCTCTGCATGGTTTTAGTGCCTGCTCTGTGACCGATGTTTATTTAGCCAACCATCCGTCCGTCCATCCATCCATCCATCCATCCAGTCACTCAGCAAATACTGACCAGAGTCCACGTTACGCTAGGCACTGTTCTCAGTGCAGGGGAGGCAGCTATGAATGGACAGACAAAACCCCTGCTTTCAGGGTTCCCTGCGTCTGCAGGGCACTCTCCCCTGCCCAGGTGGACCCCTCCCTGACTACAAGGCTGCACTGCCGAGAGGGGCAGCCCTTGGGGTTACCCTCAGACCCCTCTGAACTCTTAATCCAGATAGTCACTGTTAGCAGAGGCCACACGGCACAGCTATTTCCCCTGGTTGGTGCCACCAGGCAGCATCTCCTGAGTTTGGTCTAATCCTTAGCCTCACCATCCAGGCTCAGTCAGTCATCTAAACCTTCGCCTGAGTCCCACAGAGGTTGAGGCATCTCCCCGACACTGAGCACAGGGCTTCGCTAGGTGACATCCCTGCTTTGAGACTCAGTTTCCTCATCCCTTCCAGGAGGGCCCGGGAAGCACGTGACTGCAGGGGTGTGTGAGTTCAGGGCAGAGCCGGGATGAGAGCCTGAGGTTCTTTCTGTGAGGCCAGTATGGGAGCTTTGTTTCCGGTGTTTTCCAAAACCCCTTCTCCTGGCTCTTCCCCACCCCCCACCTGACTCCCACCCCAAGCTGGAGGAAAGCAGCAAACGCTTTCTTCAAGCTTGTGGGGCTCGCGATTTCAGTGTGTCCCCATCACCCCCACTGCTGCCAAGGTCCAGAGGGACACAGATGGTTTTCCTCCGAGGATGGGAGGGGGCGGGCCGTGTCCTCGGGGGTCGCTCAGAGAAGGACTAAGAGGTGGGAGGAGCCCAGGGTCCTCCATTGCCCTACACCTGTGTCAGAGCTCCCACTTCCTGTGGGCTGACAGGAGCCGCAGGCAGCCTGTGACTCAACGAGGCACATTCTAACCTGCCAGGGAGCCACGCCCATTGCTCACCCCCACCCAGGTTCATGAAACGACTCACCCTCAGCAGCTCTAATAATGGCTACTCTTTATTGAGCACCAACTGCATGTGTGGCACCTCACAGGTATGAGTCCATGTCCATCTTTGCAAACCCCTGCCAGGCCATCTCTACGGCTCAAGCAATGGGGAACATTTTTGGTTAAAAATGTCACCCAGTGGATGGAAGCAGAGCTGGGATTCCAACCCAGGGCTGGATGCAAAGCCCCTGCTCTGAACCACTGCACCTTTTTATCCCGTTGTCTTGGACCGGGACAGGGGTTAAACTCACCCCCACCATAATGTACATCTGCCAAGATTTACAACCCCCTTCCATCTGTGGTCTGACTTAACCCCTGCCCACCCGGGCAGCAGGTCAGCAGAGTACTTTGCAGACAGGTCAACTGAGGCTCAGAGAGGTTAAGTAAGTGTCCAAAGTCACACAGGGCCAAAGAGCAGCAGCATAGGTGAGTAAAAAGCCAGGTTCTGCAGTCTAAGCCCCGCGTCCATTCCCGCTCCTCCACACTGGCTCCTCTGCTGCTTTAGTCCAAGGTGTCCCCCCAGAGTCTATAAAAATGAAGTTACTAAATGGCCCACACAAACACCCACGTGCCTGTCTGTCGCCCTGATTCAAGAAGACAAACCCAAAACACACACGACAGTTCCTCCTGCTGGGAGCCCTTCTTATCGCTTGTCAGGACTCGGGAAGGAAGATAACTTTCCCCAAACCCTCCAGGACCTGAGGGAAACTTCTCCCAGCCTGGAAACCAGCTCCTATAAAACCCACCTGTCCACCCTCCCGCTGTACTGGGACCATCTGTCCTCCCAGCATAGGTGAGGCGGCTGGACCAGCCCCTGCTGCCGCGGCACCCACCTTGTCCAGAGCTAGCTGCGCAGGCACCTCGGTTGCTCCCTCCTCCAGCGTCCAGCGTCCAGCGTCCAGCAGGGCTGCTTGATGTTCCCTCCCCTCTGAGGAGCCGCTGGCGGGCTGGCTGAGCGCTCCGGAGCCCCAGTGGTGGCAGGAACAGCTCATCTTTCAAGGGCTGGGCTGTGATGTCATCACCCTCTTGGGTACTTCCTCCCTCCACCTCCAGCCTCATCCTGAGCTCCCGCCCAGCGCTCTGAGCCACACTGGCTTCAGTTTCTAAAACCTAAGACCACAGAAGTCAGGTGGGATGACTGCAGATGCTCAGGTCTCTCTGTCTGCCCTCTGAGCCTAGAGAGCTTGGTGAGTTACAAGGACGATTTCCAGGTTAGCCCAAGGAATGTTCTATTGTGTAGACCACTGTGGCCCTTTAGAGCCTTGGAATAGCAAACACGTCCTGGATTGCAATCCCAGTGCTGTCCGTCAGGCAACTGACTTAACCTCTCTGTGCTGGTTGTGACGGACCTAGAGGCGATGTGTTGAGGATTAACAACAGTTGAGGAATAGAGCAAAGAAGTGAAAGTGAGACACTCTAGTCGAGCTGCTAAATTACCAAAATCAGGTAGGTTGAGGCATGAGGAACCAATTCTATTCTTGTTCTAACGAGCCTGGGAACTTAAACATCTAAACTTTCCAGTCCTGCTTCAATGCCCAGGCATACATCAGGCCTCCAGATAACCCTTCGATTACCCCCTGAAGAGGTAAGGAAAGAATGTTTGGTTCTCGAGACCACCTGGCATCCAGTACCCAGACCTCCTGGCATCCAGTACCCAGACCGCCTGGCATCCAGTACCCAGACCGCCTGGCATCCAGTACCCAGACCGCCTGACATCCAGTACCCAGACCGACTGGCATCCAGTACCCAGACCACCTGGCATCCAGTACTCAGACTACTGGTCATCTGGAGGATGGCCATCTGGGACCAACCTAGAGGTTAAGAATGTAGGACTGATTCTCCCCAAGAGCATACTTTTTACTATAAAAACTTAGCTTTTCTTTCTCCGTCAGAACACTCTGGGTATCGCCTCGTTGTGTTTGTGGTTTGCAAACCCTAAGACCCTTGAATAAATCTTTATCATTTATTTCTTTATCATTTATTTGGAGTCAAAGCCTCCAAACCGTTTTTGAGTTTGTTTGGCCCAGTCCTGACATGTATATAACTTCTACTCTGTGTCAGGCACCTTTCTAAGCACACAAATGCTTCAACTCAGCTAACACTCATGGAACCCAGGCTGCCTGGCTCCAAAGCCTGTGTTCTTAACCACCCTGCTCGCCTCCTTTTCAATTCAGTGAAATAATAGATGTGGATATTGGATGCATGGCAGATCACCCCTAAATATTAGTTTTGTTCTTTCTGGTATTGAGGTAGATAGCTGGTACACTCTGTAAGTGAATATATTTGTTTCATATAACATTTATTGCTTACCATTATTTGTTTTCCCTATGTGGTTGTCTGAGCTTAGGTGTAAACAGTGGGCATTTACACAGAAGGTGTAAACAGAGGGGGGCGAAGTGGTCAGTGGGAGTACTGATTTTTTTTTTTAATGCCATGTATGCCTCCCAAGGGACAGTGGCAGCAGAAACTCTTTCAGAGATTGAACGCCTTTCCCTGTCCTGTTTTCTGGTGATGCGTAAGGGTCTGTGCTCCCCTGAGACACAGCCGTTTCTGTGGGGATGTTTAGCTATGATTTCCTGTCACTTCTATATTGATTGGCTTTCATGGCTTCTCTCTGGAGACTTACTCACAATTCACAGCACTTAACACTCCCAGAAGCTTAGAAGCTAGAAAGTGCAGGGGCTTTCAAACACTTTTTTTAAAAAAAGAAACTCTTAAAACCTTCCCTTCAAAAGAGAGTAGATAAAGTGGGCCCAGTGGAGCTGGGGGATAGACAGGAGGGTCAGAACCCCGCTGCTGTCTTCCCTTTTCCTGTAACGTCTCTGAGCCAAGTATAAACCAGTGATCAATTTCAACTCCATCAACATACAGATGATACAGATGGATGGGGAAACTGAGTCCCAGGAAGGTGTATGGGGAGGCCTGGGATCTAGGCCTGGAGTGGCTGTGGTGAACTGGTCACATACACTTGAGTAAAGTCCTTTCCTGACCGGGGTGCCTCAGGTGACTGCTCCGCACACTGGCCTTTCTACCACATTGGGACTCTTTAGCCTGAGGGTCCTGACTCCCCAGGTGGGCACAGGGCTCCATGGACAGGCCGCCCAGAGCCCACATCCCTCGAAAATGGTATACAGGACTAGGGATATGTGTGTTTTTCTCAGGAGAGAGGCCCTAGAGCCTTCATCAAATTATTGGAGGGGTCTTCTATGATGCAAAGCATGTTGAGACCCGTCAGAACAGACAGACCTCATGAAGCCCCTTCCATCTTGTACATTCTAGTGTTCCGTATCTACGAGATAGAGATCCTCAAAGGCCTGAATCCAGTGCTGATGCCTCCGTGAATATGATTGACTGAGAAAGTTCCAGAAGGCACCATTCATCTACACACTTCTCCACCCACCACTGTAATATAGTTTTTAAAAAGTGTCTTGATCTGGTTTTGAAGTCCTGGTTGGAGGCAGGTCAGTAGTTCCTGAGCAGCTAGGTTTGCACTCCAGCCACTTCCCTCATTGGGCTCTCATACTTTGGACCTTTATTCGCTGGTCCTAACCACCTGGGGCCAAGTGCCAAACAACTGTGCATAGCCATGATACCTTGGACCTTGCAAAACTATTCAAATTAGCCAACCCACAGGGAGCCCGAGAATCCTGGCTAACCCTACCCTGCTTGCTGTGACCCTGTCCCTGGGTGCAACCCCCTGCGTGGCTCTGCCTGGAAGCCTTCTCTCATTTGGAACTAAAGTAACAAAAAGCTCCGTCTTTCTCCCATCAAATGTCATTGTGTTGTGTCCTGCCATCAAAAGAATCTTTAAATCTTATAAAACAATTATCCACTCTTCCATTCACCTACACTTGTACCTAACCATCCATCCATCCATCCATCCATCCATCCATGAATCCATGCACTTATCCATTTAACCATCCATCCATCCGTCCATCCATCCACCCACCCACCTACCCATCCGTATATCCATTGGCTCACCCACTCACTCATCCACTCTTTTACCAGATATCCACATAGCTGGGCTGTGCGTTGTTGGGGAGAAGTGAATGAATCAGGTACACCCAGGCCACAGAGAAGCCCACCACGAGGCCAGTTCCCTGTTTGGAGCAGATCCTGGGTTGGGAACCATTTCAAAAGGAGCACCTTATGAACTGCAACAACCCACACTAAGTTATATCTCGATTAGCATGTCTTTTATACTTCATTTTTTGCAATGAGAAAATTTGGCCAAGCCCGTCCTGCAAAATCTCTGCAGCCACTAACTTATACCCCTCACCATTCCATCTGCTTGGCTGGGGCCCGCAGGGGACTCAGCCCTGCCAGGACTCTGGCTCCAGCCAGCCCAGCTGCACTCCGAGAGAGCTGGAGGAGGAATTAAGTAATTTCTGCAGAACCCTGGCAACCTCCCCACTGGGTCAGGGCCCCTTTGTGCGGTGCCCTAAGAACCTGCCCTTCTGCCCTCCAGGCCGCTGGTCTTTCCAGCCTCACATCCAGCCCCTAAGCTTTTGTCGCATGGAACCACCTAAACCACCGAAGGCTCCTGAATGGGCAGGATGACACTTGACTCCGCATCGCTGTCCGTGCCATCTTCTCTGCCTGGAGCGCCCTTCCTGTGCCTCACTTGGGGGGCTCCTACCCTCCTCTTAGGAGGCTGTTCAGGAACCTTTCCTGAGGCGCCTGGTGGGGGGCTGCACCCTGTCTGCACTCAGCAGCCTGAGGCTTTCCTCCGTGCCCCCTGGATGTGAACTCCATGAGGCCGAGACTCCGGTCTCACTGCTATTTATCGTGCTGCCCAGAGAAGGCACCCTGTGAACACCTGCTGATGGAAGGAAGGCACAGCCCCCAACTCTAACCTTGTTGTGAAGAAAAGACCATGCAAAACACAAAAGGAGGCTATAGATGTGTATGTATGCATGTTTATTTACGAATGTCTGCCCCTCCACCCCAGTGCTCCGGAACATTCTCTCCAAATGCCTGTGTGTGAGGCCGAGGTCTTCAAACCCTCACCCCAGGAAGGCCGTTTTCCACAGGCTTCCAGGAACGGGCTGTGTTTTTGTCCAGAACTCCATGGTCCTGACCAGAAAGCCAGCCCTGTTCTGTTAATCAGTGGACACCTGGAAAAGAGCTGATCTGCGACATACCCCAGACAGACCAGTCCTGGAAAACTGGAAGACGGGACTGGAAGGTAAGTGCTGGTTTTGGTTCAGAGCAAGACATGTGCAAAGTCTGTAGTTTTGACTGGTTGGCACTAACACCCACACCTACAAGCACATCCCAGCCAATAGACAGCCCTCTGCATCCTGCCCCGTCCTGCCTCCAGAGACCCTCACACAGACCTGCCTGAGGCATGGTCCTCGGGCACAGACCCAACCCTCACTGGCCAGCTCCGACCCCCACAGCTGCCCACTGCCCAGTGATAGGCTATTGGCTATTGAATGTCATTCTCCATAAAGAAAAGATTGAAATTTAAATTATTAGCATGAGTTTTACCATTCACCTTGATATTGTTTGATGCCTTTTAAGTGCAAATAAATATCCGTGCATTTAACTCACATGCAAAATCACCCAAGTGACAGTTTATGTTTTATAGCTTGTACGTGCATGTGTGTTTCATTCTTACCACAACAGTGGAAACGTTGCAGAAAACAACCTCATGTGTTTTTATTTAACTTTTTGATGTGGGGGTTTCCCCACAATTTCTGCCCCACTTGGCTGTCCCACAACCGCCTCCTCAGATTCAGGGAGTGAGTGAAGTGCTTGCTATTCCTGGTGCAAAGACCCTCAGAGGTGGGAGAGGCAGTGGAGGCTAGCACAGTGAGGCCAGTCCTCCTTCTGTCCCTCTGTCTTTCTCCCTGCTGCCCTGGGAGGTGGATGGCTGGGCCTGGGCCTGGTGGAGCTGACAGACTGTTCATCGATCACCCAGGTTTGGCGGGAAGGAGCCCTTGGTCAGCCAGCCTGCCAGTCAGCCTATCCACACTTCCAGTCTGTCCTTGGCCCTGGGGGTGTTACCTCCGATAGGTCTTGAGAGCTGATTACTCACTTCCTGCTGCTGGGGCACGGGTGGGGGCTTCGGAGGCTGGGAAATCCTCAGGGTGAGGAGCAGAAGCTGCTTCCTGGCATCCCTCCACCCCTCCTTTCCTGGGACTGACCGCAGAGCCAGGGAGCCAGCTCTACCCATAGGGTTCTCCTACCTCCCATCAAAGCTGGGACCCCTACCACAGACCCAGCAAGGGCCTGATGAATGGTCCTGGCGCCAGCCAGGCTGCCACAGTGCCCAGGTCTCCCCACTCCTCTCCCTTCCTCACTCTCCTCCTCCTCTTCTGTAGAGCAGGGAGTCACTGGTGAGTGGTGAGGTTGGCTTTGATGGTATCTCATAGTTTCTCCTCAGATTTGAGGGGGCTGGGGGCAGGCTACAGCGACAGGCTGAAATGTTTGGGGATATGAAGGGAGGGGAGCTGGAAGGACACTGAATTGCCCTCCCCACGCCCATCTGCCCTCCAAAATCCCAAATCCGGCTTCCATCCAGAGGTGGCACCGTGGGTCCTAAGCCCAGGGAGGGCTTGGAGGGCTTGGCACCCATGATCTGGCCGCCTCCATCTGTCTCCTGTGTCTACCAATCGCCCCTTCATGACCTAGGTCTCCAGCGCCCCTGGACCCCGTTCTGAGCTCACACTGTGCTCTGCATACACTGTTCCCTCACCTGGTTCCTTTCCCCTCAGCTCTGCAGACCCAATCCTGTCGCGGCCTAGCATAGTGCAGTGCACCTGCTCCGGACGCCCCCATCTCTCTGAACTCGGCCTCCACAGCCCCTCACTTTCTGTCTGTGCTCTCCAAGTACCCCATGACTTGTCTTCCTCAGGGTCGGGTCAGGGTCCTCTGAACCCCTGTCACTTGTCACTGGGGTGGCTCAGAGCACCTGAACTGACTCTGATCGTTTTGTCCATCGATTTCTTAGCATAACACAGAGATGATGACTCCTGCCCTGCAGGCTGTGAAGCTCAGATAAAACGATTGACATGCGGCCGCTGGCAGAGCCACAGGCACAGTGAGGGTCCATAATAAACGTGCTGAC
>NW_017731419.1:2640266-2642649 GCF_001890085.2 Hipposideros armiger | reverse complement strand
CATCCATGTTGCAGCATGTCGGTTCTTCAGCCCGGCTTATGGCTGAGTGACATTCCTTGCATGGAGGGGCCACCTTTGTTTATCCGTTTTCACGCTGATGGACACTCGGGCAATTTCTACCTTTTGGCTATCGTGAACACTGCTGCTCTGAACATGGATGTAAGAGTGTTTCAGTTCCTGTTTTTCAGTTCTTTTGAAATTCAATTGCTGGGTCATGTGTAAGTCTCGGTTTAACTTTCTGAGGAAGCACCAGGCTGCTTTCCACAGCCGCTGCATCAGCAATGTTCTTCTCACTTATTCCCGGCTCACAGGTTCAAACACAGCCCACGGAGGGTGCTGGGGAGGGAAGGACACTGACTCAGGGGGTCAGCCCTTCATCACCGTCCACATCAGCATCCTTTTCACCACCATTGGTGGTTACGGTGTTTTACGTTCACCGAGATGCTGCTCATTTGAATCTGATCAGGAGGCCGAGGGGTTGGGTAACCTGGTCAAGATCACCCAGCTCCAGTGTCTGAGCTGGAGCACAATCTAGGCCTCCCGACCCCTGCGCCCCGGCCTGGAGCTCCAGCCGGAGTCTGCACCTCCCAGCAGACAGACGCCCGGAGGAGTCAGGCTTTCCCTGGTTATTCTCGGTCCTCCATCCCTCTCTGCCCAGGCCGGGGCTTCAGTGACATCTTGATGTAGCCCCAGCTCCACTGCCCGGGCCTCCCTGGGGCAGAGAAAACTCCAGGTACACAACATTCTGGCCCACATTCCTCTGTCCTGGTGGCGTCACTTGATCCACAGGCTGGGGGCCTCCGGCCAGGTGCCCTTCACCGTTGAGTAATTCCCCTTCAGGTCTGTTTTCTGAATGCAGCCCCCAGGAGCTCTCTGGCTGGATAACTCACCCAAGTCACCCTGAGGTCAGCCGCAGCCACCCTCGGGCAAAACACAACCATCTAGGCTCCTAAGTGCTGAGCGCCTGGCTCTAGCCTGGCTCTGCCAGGCAGGTGTCACCTCCCACCCACATGGTCAGCTCCCAGTGGGAATCATTGCACCATGTTTCCAGGGAGGAAACTGAGGCTCCCAGGGGCCAACAGCCTGGGCTCACTTATGTGTCCCCACGGCCACCATCTGGACCAGACCCAGCCGCTCTCACCAAAGGCTGGCTTCCCACTCCCCTCCTGCCCTCCCACTGCTCCTCTTCACAGCTGCCCAGGGATCTTTCTTTAATGAAAAAACTTAAAAAAAAAAATTGCATGTGGTGAAGCTCACTCTTTGTGGTGTCTGGTTCTGTGGGTTTTGACAGATGCTGAATTACGTACCTGACACCCCAGAGCCACAAGAACAGTTCAATCACCCCACACGTTGCCCCTGCGGTCCCTTTGTGGTCAAGCCTCCTTAGTCTCCTGCTCTCTGGCAACTACTGATCTGTTTCCTGTCCAGAGAGATTTGTAAGATGGCAAATTACCCTCCAGTGGATTCTACTGCATCTAAAATCAAACTCAGCTCCAGGCCGTCTCTCCCACCCAGCGCTTTCCTGCCCCAGGACATTGGCACGGCTGGCTCCCTCCCCGGGGAATGTTCTTCTGTCAGCTCCCACAGCCAACCCTTTCGCTTCCCAGGTCTCAGCCTCAGTGGGTTCTCCTCCGGCAGCCTCCCCAGCCATCCTGGCTAAGAAGGTGTCCTCCGCCCCGTCTGTTATTCTGTGTCACCTGGGGGCTCTTCCCTGGGACGCCCACCCTGTGCAGTGGCGTGTGTTTGTTTCCTTGTATTTCTCCTGCCTCCGTTGTGCGCTCGCAGCTCCATGAGGACAGGGGCTGTGTCTACACTATCCGCCAATCCACAGGCAGGCACACACTCGGCGCTCAGTCACCACTCGTTGGACAGATAAAGGAGAGCTGCCGATGGCTGTGAACCCAGTTTCTGTCTGACTTTCAACCTGAACCTTGTCCATTAGGCCTGTGGCCTCCCTGGAAGTCTCACTCACCTGTCCATCTGTCCATCCATCTGTCTGTCTATCAAACACCCACTGAGGCCAGCTCTGTCCCCGTGTGTCAGCCTGGGGCTTGCATAGTCGGGTGAGGCTGGCCCCTGCTTGCTCATGGGCAAAATGGACAGTCCTTCCTACCCTGTGCACTTCGGAGGCGGGAGGGGACTCTCCCATCACCTCCTTCCCACAGCCCTGTGAGGTGACTGATGCCCGAATCATCAACAGAAGGGAAGTGACCTCCCCAGGGGGAGCAGGGGAGCTAGAGATGCTGTAGGGCAGCCCAGGCCCCACAGAGCCATGCAGCGCTCCCTGAGAAAGGCCATTTGGGGGAGGCAAGAGATGGGGAAGAGGACAGTCCTTCACTTTGGGCCCTAGGGTGGGCACAGTGGGAGCCTGGACCCTGGGCGG
>NW_017731419.1:2627083-2634031 GCF_001890085.2 Hipposideros armiger | reverse complement strand
CTGCCAGATTTTTGTGCTTTCAGTCACCCAAAAACGTCTTGACTCTCTCAGCTGCTGCTGTAGCCTCTCCTCTTTTTATGTTCTTGTAGAGCAATTTTTTTTTTTTTTTTGGTAATACCTTTACTAACATTTTAAAGGGGTTTAGGGAGAGGAAGGAAGACCCATGGATGGTGAATCTGCCGCTTTTAATTAACATGGGCATTTTACTTTCTAACTATGACCTCTCTTCTTTCCATATGACATATCTGACTACTGCTGCAGCCCGCTCTTCACCGTCACTGGGCCATTGCCCATTGTCCCTCCCTGTTCCCCTTTCCCCTCACTGCCTTCCATCCCCTCTCTACCAAGTCAATAGGCCTCACTCAGCACAGTGCACTGATGCCACTGTCTACTAGAAATTGTCCACCCTGACAGGGCCCCAAACACTGCCCAGAGCCTCCCATGGGTTCTCATCTACTGGTCCACCTGCTTTCCCCCAAACTTGCAAACCTCCCTCTGCCCTCTCACCCCAAGCAAATGACCCTCCTGCTACCTCACAGAGCAACATGAAGTCTCTGGATGAGGGAGGGCTCCCCCAGTCCCCATCACCCCAGGCTTGCCACCATCCTCTCTGGCCTGGACGCTGCCTCCAGGGCCCCTCACTCACTCAGTCTTCCCAGTAGCCCAAGGGACCCTCCAAAGACATAAACCAGCATTTGTCACTTAAAAACCCTCAGTGCCTCCCCTTGTTCTTAGACTTGACCCCCATCATCTCCTCTTATATTGTTCTGCCCACTTCCCCCTACTCACCTCTGCTCTCCATTCGAGCTTTCTTTTAGCCCCAGAAAAAGCATGGACTCAGTATTTTTATGTTTGCTTTTCTCCAGGGGAGATTTAAAATAGGTAGCAATGGCACTCTGCTGTCACAGCATCCCAGAGGCTCCTGCTCTACCAGGTATTATCTCTTGAATGTTTGGATCATGGGGAGGGTATCAGTCCCCTGGGCTGCTGTAACCAAGTGCCAGAAATGTATTGTCTCACAGTACTAGGGGCTGGAAGTCTGAGGTCAAGGGGTCAGCAAGGCCACGCTCCCCCTGGAGGATCTAGGGAAGAATGTGTTCCAGGCCCCTCTCCCCGCTTTGTGGCTGCAACAGCCTAACCCCAGTCTTCATATGGCTTTGTCCTGGTGTGCATATCTGTGTCCATATTTCTTCCTTTGATAAGGACACCATCATATTGGATTAAAAACCACATTAATGACCTGATCATAACTTGATTATCTGCAAAGACCTATTTCCAAATAAGGTCACATTTATAAAACCTGGGGTTAGAACTTTAAATCTTTTTTTTTTGTGGTTGGGGGGACACAATTCAATCCATAAGAGGGAGGTTGGAGGGTTCTAAGAACAGGGGCTGGGTGACCAGAGTATTGGGGGTGGGCGTGTGGGAAAGTATCTATTTATTAGCTCATATGGGTATGTCAATATTTTCATAACCAGTCATACTGGCTGAACATTTGCCCTGCCTGTCCTGGGACTCTCCTCATATCCTACCCTTTCCTTCTCCTAGCAACACCCCTTCACCCTTCAGGCCTCCGCTTAGCCATCCATGCCCCCAGAGAGCCTTCCCTGCAAGCCCAGATGGCAGGGGCTAGTTGCCCTGCCAGCAGTATCATAGCATCCCGCGTCTCCCTGCCTCAGATTGTGTCTGTTGAGAGAGATTATGTCCCCTTCTCCTGGAACCTGGGGCTGAGCAGGTGCTCTATGACTATTTGCATGTATGTCTTTGTTTCCCTCCCGTGGAGTCCTGGAGGCAGCAGCTTCATGTTTTCTATATCAGCATCTCCAGTGTTGTGGGCACGTGAGAAATGATGAATGAACAAATGCTTATGTGAATGGAATTTTACTCAATCAATCAATATCAGGCCATATTAACAACCTCGATTTGCTTTTACACTCACAGGTGAAATGGAACTCGTAGGCAAGCCAATAAGTCCCTTTCTAGAATGTAAGCTCCAAGACATCAGGGATCCTGAGCCCTTAGAGCAGGCACATAGTAGATGCTCAGTAATAGTTGCTGAGGGGCTGCGGGTTGCCTTCCAGGGCTATCTCCTCAGTTGAGGTGGGATCTCTGGGTGACCTCCTCCCCACCACACGTCACCCTCACTGTGCTCACTGCTGCCCCAAGCTCTCTTACAACAAGGTGGCCTATTCCCACCTCAGACATGAAAGCCTTAAATTGAAAATGGAGTTTCTGCGAAGTTAAGTGACAGCCCCTCAGGTGCACAGATTTTTCAACTCCACCCTCAGGCGCAGGTGCTAAGATCAGGTGCCTGTCGAGGAGCCTCAGGGGCACCAAGTCCACCTCACCCAGCCCAGGGACCTGGAACCCAGGTATGGCCAGCATGACCCCCAGCAGGGGTCACCTGAACTTGGAGTGGGCTCTCTGCCCTGAGTTTGTCTCGGCAAACCTCTGGGGACTCAGGGTACTGGCACCTGTCCTCTCTGCCTCACTGGGAAGAGAGGCCATAAACCCCAAATGGCAGGCCTGCAGCCTGGGAGTCGGGGTGCATGGCCCCCATTCAGGCTCTGCTGTGGACTCCAGCAAGGCCCTGTCAGAGCTTCCTCATCAGTCAAATGCAGATACAAACAGCCCCCAGCTGATCTGCTGGGGTAAGGATTTCATGGGCAATGCATGCTAGGTGCCTGGCACACTCCTCTGAGTAACGATTCCCTGGGTCCCGGGTTAAGTGCTCCGTGGCTGTGGGCAGCAGCATGAAGCTTCCAGAAATGCCATCCTACCTCCATCTATGGGGGAGAATGCAGCACTTGAGTCAGTGCAGTGAAGGCTCGGCGTGGAGGCAGGTCCGTGCCCCGTGTGGCAGCCGGCCCGGTCACTGCTGGGCATACCGGCTCCCTTCCCAGCCCCCACATCTCAAGGTCACCCTGGGGCTCCACCACATTTCCTCAATATTATGCTCATTGAATTACATTCTCATTTACTCACGCGGGCAACCTGAGGACAGCTCAAGGCCTTTCATGCTCTGCAGTACAAGGCCACGGGAGCCTATGAACACCCTGGGGCTTTGGCCACCTGCTCTGGGGACTTTAACTGGGCCAGGACGCACTTGAAGGTGCAGAGTGGGGATGCACCCTGAAAAAACCATCAAGTCAGCCAGGAAGTTTGTGCCTTCTCACCCTCCAATCATAAATGACTATAAACTCTTATTCAGCATCTCCTTTTGAAAGAACCAGGCTTCAGGCTTTCTATCATTGTTACTTGACTTAATGCTTAAAACACACCTGTGATGTAGATATGATTAGTCCCATTTTCCATGTGAGGAAACTGAGGCTCAAAGAGAAGCAATGACTCGCTTCAGGTCACGCAACTAAGAGACAGAGGGGTCAGCATTTGAAGCCGGGTCCAGCACCTCAGCACCCACGTGGGCTCCGGATGCCCCCCTCCTGCCCTTAGCCTAGAAGGATACCTGGTCTCTGACTGCAGCTCTGGGCAGATGGTAAGAAACCAGCTCAGTGGCTGGCTCAGAAAACGTACGTGGGGGACACAACAATGTACCCACTGATGCTGGGAGGGTATCCAGAGCTGGGCGGGGGCTTGCTGAGGTAGGAGCCAGAGGCTTTGCTGGGTTACCCCAAGTCCTGGAAGGAGGTTGTGGGCATTTGCACAGAAGGGAGGAAGGTGAAAACCACGACAGGAGCAAGAGACAGACCTGCCACTCGGGAGCCTGAAGTCTGTCTTCTCTTGGCATTGTCACCCTAAGGCTCGTCACATCCCTGCTCTGAGTTGTTTCCTCTTTTCACTCAGGCCATATCATCAGGCTGTGAAGATTAAACAGACTGTGCTGTGGGAACGTTTTGTCAAGTTCAAATGCTGTGCAGGTGGCCATGGTTGCTGTTTGGAAAGAGGTTTTGGCAGGCCATAGTCTCTGAGCCCAGCTCTTCAAACTGAAACAGAGGCCAGTAGAAGGGGCGACGGAAGCCCTGTTGACATCTCTCCTCTGACGCACACACGAAATTCCCCATGTGGCGGGGCAGCTGGAAAAACACCCGGGTTGGATGGTAGCGTGCAGACGACCAGATGGTTTTCATCTTGGTGATGATGGAACTTGGGACACCAGGGAGCAGATGGAACCCAAGGCTTTGACGTGGGGAAATGTGATCCCTGCCACCAGCTTCTTTATTCTCGTTATCTCTGTTTTCAAGCCTGAGGTCTCCCTTTCAAGTTGATTTTACATCTGTTTGGGTTTTTTATTTGGTCTGTGCTCACTGTCTCCTTCTGTGTCTTCTTTTTTTTTTGCTTCTCATTCCCCGCTCACAGCGTTTAGAAGTTAATCTTGGGTATTCCCAACACACACCCTTCTTCACCCTCATCAAACTAGAATTTAGACACGGAGATCTGTCTTTACCCTCCCCACCCCTAAATCTTGTCCGTCCTGTGTATCATTCCTTCAGATCCCCTAATCTTGGTGAAAGAAATAGTACAGAAATGTGTTGCTCTGTTCAGGGCTCATGCACACTTTATAGGTATATCTCCTGGGGCGACATTGTTTTTACTTAAAGCTCAAGGTCCTACAGCACCTAACGAGTGAGTTGGGTTGAGACTTGTTGACCAGTAAGCTTTTCGCGGTCCTGCTTTGTGCCCATCAGGGATGTTTCTCTTCTGGGTGCTGAGATAAAGGTTGGTGCGGGTATTAGAGTGAGAACTGAGCTGCTGCAGCACATAGCCCCTCACTCTCTAAGAGTAGCTCAAGGCATAGACGTTTCTCTCTCATGCTGTCATGTAAGTGAATGATTCAGGTTGTCGGGGTGACTGGACTCTATGCAGTCATCCAAGGACCCGGGTCCCTACCATTTGTCACACCCTTATTCCCAAGGTGACTTTTGTTATTTGCATAGTTGGACCTGGGTCACTGCCATGTCTAAGTTCCATTGTACGGGAAAAGGAAAGAAGATATGATGGAAGTGCGCTCTGTGGCTTAAATCCTAGACCCAAAAATAGCATATATCATGTCCGCAACAGCCTGGGGAGTACAATCTAACCAGGTATCTTGACAAGAAGCTCAGGATTCCAGCTCTAGGCCCCCCATCAGCGGCCTCTTTATATGAAGGATGCAAGAGCTGCCTGGGAAATAACTCACCCTACAGGAAGAAACTGCTCTTGCTGGGTTCAAGGCAAAAATGGCCAAACTAGCAGAAGGAGGGGTTATGAGCACAGCCTGCTGTCTATCACTCAGACATTGTTCTGGCTTAGCCTGGGGGACACATGCCCAAGCCAGAGAGGAAGTACAAGGTAAAGGAGTCAAAACCAAGAGAATCCTCCTCAAACACAGGAGAAGGAAGCATCCTTTGGGGTAAGTCCTCCAAGGGGCAGTCTTGCTGTGCCTGCCCAGCACTCAGGCCCACGCCGTCTGACAGAAGCGCCTCTGATTGCCTTTGGGGGACCCCCTTGGTCCCCACTGCATTGTCATGGAGGGAAAATTTCCCCCCTTCTGCTCTTGGTTCTTTTTGACTGATCTAATAATTAAATTGACACGACAGATTAACAGGAGAAAAAAAAACAAATTTTAATTTTGTATGGACAGACGTCTCATAGATACGGGACCTAAAGGAATGACCAAAGAAGGCAGTTTTTATGCTTTTTAGGCAAAGAAACAATACATTTGTGAGGAATTGACAGGACAGAGAGACTTAGGCGTGGGAACTTAATTAGAGAGGAGCCTAAGCAGAGTTTGGGCTTGGGGTAGTAAATGGGTAAAGAAGTAACAAGTTTTGTTTATGCGGGCTTCTTGGCTTTGAATTCCCTAATTCTGGTGATAAGGATGTCTCTTTACCTCCTGTTGCAAGTAGGGTACCTTCCACATGGGCGATTTATTTCCTGCTTTCAGGGAAACAGAGAGAAGGGTCAGAGTGTTCTTCTCGCACCAGCTGTGTCTCAAGTAAATTTAATTCAAAATAACCAACGTGCTACTGTGGCATACTTCAGGGTGGCCTGTCCTGAACCCCAACAGCATGCAGTTTCGTGGAGAATTTTAAACAAGTGGTGTAAGTTGGGCCCAGCAGAGGCTCTCCAGGAACTTGACCTTAGAGTGGGTGGATATGAGGATGGACTATGCTCAGGGTACTGCAGTCCAGATGGGCACATGGCGGCTTCCAGCCTGGTGGTGATGTTCTGTTTCTTAACCTGGCTGTTGGGTACATGAGAGGTCAGTTTATTATTGTGTTCTTGACACCATACTGATATACTATGAATTGTATGAATTTTATTGAGGAATAATTGACACACATCACTGTATAAGTTTACCGTGTAAAGCAGCTGTTCTCCACCTGTGGGTCGCGACCCCTTTGGGGGTCGAACGACCCTTTCACAGGGGTCGCCGGGTACTCCTATGTGGGTGTATCTGCATGTGAGCCTGAAGACGGATAGAAGAGCGGTGTCTCGCTTCCTAAGACCATCGAAAATATGTGTCTTCCGATGGTCTTAGGCGACCCCTGTGAAAGGTTGAGAACCGCTGGTGTAAAGCATGGTGGTTTGATTTACATCTATTGTGAATGAACGTAACCTTTTATATGAAGGATACAATTTGGTAAGAAAAATAAGGAAGTGGTGGTGGGCTTAGCGGCCTGCTTGGGGGGCTCTGAGCAGACCCCTGCTAGTTTGTGACTCTGGATGTCTGGCCTGACTGCACCATGTCCTTCCCAAGACCCGGCGGGCCAACTTCCGTAATTCTGGGAGCTTTTCGAGTTTCTCTGCCTCGTCCACATCCTTGCCCTCCCTCTCCCCTCCTTACATAGACCAGAAGTGGTTTCTCTTGCTTATCACCGAAAAATCCAACCTGAAACAAAGGAAACGGGATGTGAGTGTGTGTGAGTGTGTGTGTGTATGTGAGAGTAAGTGTACAAGTGTGTGTGTGAGTGTGTGTGTGTGAGTGTGTGCAAGTGTGTGTGTGTG
>NW_017731419.1:2624277-2625603 GCF_001890085.2 Hipposideros armiger | reverse complement strand
AGGGTTCTCAGAGAAACAGAATAAGGAGGATGTGTATATGTAGAGAAAGGTTGGTTTTCAGGAACGGGTTTGTGGTATAATGGAGGCCGCCAAGTCCAAATCTGCAGGGTGGGCCGCCAGGCCGGAGGCCCTGGGAGAGCTGCAGGTTTGGGATCTCCAGCCTCCATAACTGCATGAGTCAGTTCCTTCAAATAAGCCTCCTTCTCTCTATATATCCTGTTCGTTCTGTTTTTCTGGAGAACGCCGACTAATTCAGATTTCTCCTTCCCCTCGGGACCACCTTATCTTCTCAAGTCAGCTTACAGCTTCCTTCCACATCCATCACCCCATTTGATCCCCAGGTTCCCTGGAAGACCAGCTCCAGGGAGACAAATATCAAACTGTGAATAGCATAGTGGTCAAGTGCACAGACTGCTAGGTCTGAACCCAATCTCTGTACCCTACATGGGCACATTATTAAACTGCTTGTGCCTCAGTTTCCTCATCCGTAAGGAAGCGAGTGATTCTGTTTGTATCTATCTCATGGATTGGGGTGAAGTTGGAAAAGCATCAGCTCCCCATTTTACTGATGGAAAACTGGGAATTGGACATGTGAAGAAGTTGCCTGGTTTCTCCTGGAGTTAGAGGCCGAGCTGGTGAGGCCTTCCTGACCTCTCAAGGCCTCAGTTTGCTCATCTGCCAAGTGGGCAGGACCAGGTTGGATCACTGGGAGGCTGTGAGCAAGGCCAGTTGCCTTGAGCTGTTTGTCTCCCTGAGTGAAGGCCGAGCTAGCTCTCCCTGGAGAAAATGCTAGTGGACCAGTCTCTTTGAGTCCTGGCAAGGCTGAGCAGGGGTTGGCTGTAAATATCTCAAGGTGCAGCTCTAGGCTTCTCCCTTGTACTCCTCAGCCTCCTGCAGGGAGGGGCAAGTTACTGGCTTTTTCCAGTAAAATGGAAACATGCTTCTGACTATTACAGGCCCTTGTGCCAAACTCAGCAGTAGCCAGCAGCCACGGGGCTTTCAGAACCAAGGGCCGCACACCTCTCTCTGCCCTGGGGGACTACAGCGCTACTGGAGGCCTTCTTTAATTGACTACATAGACAAACTGACCTTGAACCTTAGACCAGGTCCACCTTTCTTAAGTAAATTGATGGGGGGGTGGAAAACTCTGTGCTCTGAAATGTTTGGGGACTGAGAGAGTCATGTGGTATGACTCAATGGGTTTTAGCCCGGGTGTCATGGGACTAAGCTTTGCCCAAGCTTTCATTCACTACTCATTCATTTCACCAATATTTTTAAAGTGCTTACTATGCGTTAAGTGCTGGGATAGGCAGGGAACAGAACAGG
>NW_017731419.1:2616508-2620854 GCF_001890085.2 Hipposideros armiger | reverse complement strand
AAGCATTAGAAGGGCTCTGCTTGCACAGCTGGGCCTAGAGCCCCGTGGGTCCCCAGATGTAACTTCAGGGCAGGCCAGAAACTCTGCAGACAAATATGCTGTCCGGGTTTATTGTTTGTGTGCCTCAGAGTCCGGAGCATAAACAAGGCCGTGCATGCGGCTGTGGTCGCCTCTTAGAGGTGAGTCAGGGTGTCCTGTACCAGACCTGTCTGCTCAGACTTTCCATGAGTCGATGTGGTGTACACACGCGCACACACACACACACACACACACACACACACACACACACACGTGTGCACACTCACTTCTTCACAATGTAATTGAATCTGTGCCCCAAATGCACAGCTGCCTTCTCTGTATTCCTGATGTCAGAGGGCCTTACATTTTTGCCAAAACCAATTTAGGAGCAAGAAAGATACGAAAGTAGAAAGAAGAGCTGCATTTCCAAACCTCTAAAATTTTGTGAGCAGCGGAGACTTTTTACATGGGAAACGGCGAAGTCGCTCAGGTTGACCCAGGCCCTGGGTGGCCCCTCTGCTCCAGTGTGGCCCAAGAAGTCCTGGACCTGTGCCCCAGCACAGCCACAGCGTGGGCCCCTGGTGGTCCTTTCCCTCTTGGGGGTACAGTGGAAGAAACACCCTGGACTCAGGCTCCTGGCTCTGCCCTGCCCCTCTCAGGCCTCAGCTTCCCCTATAAAAGCAAGATGCTCATATGCGAAGGTGCCTGGGCCAGAAGGACGGTTGCCCCTCCCCCTTGCCCCCCAGGTGGTCCCTGAGCTGTGTCTAGTGCTGTGATCCCATCGAGGAAGCCCATTATGGATAAAACACTTGAAAAAAAATTAAACAATAGTTTGGGATGATTTAGGGACCTCCCAGAAGAACTGAGGCTCCTAATCTCTGCCTTCAAATCAAATTTAAGCCGTTAAGTGCTTTTTATCTTCAAAGCTTTTTGGAAACTTGAGGCAGATCTGGGAAAGAAAGGAATTTTGAATTTACAGGCAACTGTGCTAACTCTTTCAAGTCCGTGGCATACAGCCCGGAGGGACCTTCCATTTTACAGATGGGGAAACTGAGGCCCCTGGAGGAGGAGGGTCAGGTTAGTGGCAGAGCCAGGGTGGGGAGACCCAGGTCACACTTTGTACCAGTGCAGGTAGTGTCAGAGCAAGGCCTTCCAAGGGAAAAAGACACTCCACGGAATTCCAGCTCAGATCTAGAAGTCCCCAAACAGTGGGCAAGTTATTTAAAATCATTCAACATTAGTTTTTTCCTTTGATAAGTGAGGTAGTGCCTCACTCATGAGGCTAATGTTGGGATTAAGTCAGATGATGGTTGTCAAGTGCTTAGCCTAGTGCAGGCACAAGGAAAGTGCTGGAAAAATGTTAGCTACACTCTTACTGCCCTCATTGTGTAGATAAGGAAACAGAGGCTCAGAAACTTTTGACCTCTTACTGGGTGTGACTCCAGAGCCTGTGTCCCTAACCAGGGAACCACACCATTTGGGCAAAGGGAGCAAAACTGTGTGCCTTGAAGTCCTTTCAACGGGAGTGTTCTATGTCCTGGAAAGAAACTCTGGGGCAAGCCAGTTTGGGATAGGAGCTGAGCTGCATGAGGTAGGAACATCCAGAGGACCAATGCAGGTTAGTCTGATGTGTTGAGGGGAGGGGGTGAGACAGAGAGACGAATGGGAGAGCTGGACCCCGGGCAGAGGGCGATGGACCCACAATGCCACNGAGGGAGGACTCGGCTTGCATGAGCCAGGGTAAGGTAATGCCAGCTGCAACAACAAACACCTCCCAGAGCGCAGAGGCGTGATGCAGTGAAGGTCTGTTTCTAGCTCACT
The DNA here is from genome assembly GCF_001890085.2 of Hipposideros armiger. Lineage (NCBI taxonomy): Eukaryota > Metazoa > Chordata > Mammalia > Chiroptera > Hipposideridae > Hipposideros > Hipposideros armiger. Next base: position 2,619,015 of record NW_017731419.1, on the reverse strand, counting down.
TTCTAGCTCAATGTGGGTGCAGGGGACACTCTCAGTCTTTGAGGAACCTGATGTCATGTGACCTTGCTTTCCCCCCCGGACCTAGTGCCTGGGCGCCCTCCATGGATCCTTGCATCCAGCCAGTAAAGAGAGAAGAAAGAGATCATGGGGGAATTGTGCAGCGGTTTTAGGTACAGGTTCAAAGGGGTGCATTTAATTCCTGCCCACATTTCATTGGTCAGGACGCAGATCCCTGATCTTTCTTAGATGCAAGTGGCCGGGGAGGTTGGACTGCGGGGAGGCTCTGGAAATGTCAGCGATGCACCAGAGGTATTGGTGGAAACCAGCCAGGCTCTTCCTCAGTACCAGAAAGGGTAGTGGCAGGGACCAGATCGTGTAGGGCCTTGTAGATCACAGTCAGCGGTTTAGGTTTCATTCCAGGTGGGGTGGGAGGCCACCTCTGCCGTTGCTGAGAGGTGGGTCTCCTTCATGGACAGTCCTGGGCTTCCAGAGTAGAATGTGAGCAGAGTAGAAAGGAGTCTCTCCCCATAGGACTTTCAGTCTGCAGGTGGCGGCCCTGGCGGCCCTGCCCTGGTCTTTCCCACCTTCCCAGTAGCTATACAAAGGCCTCTCACTGCTCTTTATGCCTCCTGGGTGGTTGACAAACACACATTGGTCGAATGAAGGTTCTTCTCCCCAGGAAGCCCTTCCAGTTCCTGTCCAGGACCCACGTCACACACACCCTCGCGGGTTCCACGCAGCACCTCCTCTCGCTGCTCACTCCTGCCCACAGGGACTTCTCTCTTCTCTGAACTCTCACAACCCTGAGGGGGTATGTTACCCAATTTAGCAAGTGATGTGTTCACTTATTTACTAGTCTTTAATTTTCAAAGGCTCATGTTTGTTGAGTGCTTTTGATGGGCAGTGATTCAATATTTTACTTAAAGACACAGCACGCCATACGAGGTAGGTGGCTGTCAGATTGGTTAGGCTGCAGAAACAGACAAACCCTCATGCCTCAGTGGCTTACGCAATGAAGGTTTATTTTGTGTTTGCATCACAGGACAATTGGGTCCTTCTCCAAGCTCTGACTTGGGGACCCAGGTGTGTTCCATCCTGTAGCTCTGCTATCTTGTCATTTCATCATCACCTTACTTAGTTCATCTAGTTAGCCTGGAACCTGAGGTCTAGAGGGTCAGAAGAAAGAGAAGATGAAAGATAGTTTTGGGGGGCTCTTATGAACCAGGCATTGATGTGGGTTCATTACTTCCTCTCACATCTCATTGGCCAGAATGTGGTCATGTGGCTTCATCAAGCTGCAAAGGAGACTGGGAGATAGAGCTTGACAATATGACTGCAAAGAGGTGAAAACTGATATTGGTGAGCACTAGCAGCACCTGTCCTGGTAAGACTGACATTATTTTAAGATGAGAAAACAGGGTTCAAGTGACGTGAAATGAGTAACTCACAGTCACTGGACTAGGAAGTGAGGGGCTGCAACCTGAGCTTAGATGGCAAAACACAGCAAAATGTTCACAATAAAGCATCAACTGAAAACGGCAAGACATAATAAAAAGTACACAATCGGATCCACTTACATTACTTTTTTTTTTTAAGATTTTTTTATGGGGAATCAGGGAAGGGGAACAGACAAGTTGNCCGATTTTACCCTCAGGCTGGCATGGCTGGCATGGCGCGGTCTGATGGCTCAAGAGTTACTTGGGGTGGAAAGACGAGGGTTGGATTTTGTTCCAGGCGAAGGAAGTCTTGGCAGACAGAAGCGGCAATCGGCTGAGCCGCAGAAGGAAATAGATGACTGTGGATGGCACAGAGTCAGGGTGAGGGGCCCTGGTAATCCTCTAATCCAGCTTCTCACTTTACAAAGGAGGGGCCTGGCCAGAGAGGTTAAGTGATTTGGCTCAGGTTACAGAGAATTAGCAGCTGAGGTGGATCTGGAATCTGAAATTTCCAGTATGCTGTTCCGTTAGAAACGAAAGCTGAGGTAAGAGCTGAAGGCTTCAACAAGTAAGATCAAGAATGTTCAGCCGCATGATATGGGTGGGAAAGGGCCAAGTTGCAGAGGAGGCAGCAGAGAGACACTCGTATGTGGGTGAAAGGTCTCGGGCGGGGTAGCTGCAATAATTCACGTGTATGCCTGGATTGTGCAATGATGGAGACATTTTTGAGTGTGAGCCTTTGTTACCAGGCAAACACTGTCATCAGGAATGAGAGGTATTGTCATACCCATTGGAAATACATATTCAGATTATAAGAGGTACACATATTCAGTCCTTTACATTGTATGCAAACCTACGATGTGCCCAGTCACAGGCCTTGGGGACTCCACGAGAACTGAGCAGGCTCTGATGGTTCCTTGTCGGTGGACCTAGACTTTTTGAGACGATAGATACTAAACATGCAATTTCACAAGTCATTGTTTAGCTGCTTCTGTGCTAGGTGACAGGGAACCAGTCCTTGTGGAAGTGACACTGAGGCTGCTGCCAGAAGAAGGAAGAGTTAGCGGGGGT